>NC_088866.1:24295491-24458642 GCF_032884065.1 Artemia franciscana
CCATTGTCTTTGCATATAAATAGATTGTCAGGTTTACCGACTCTTGAACATGCAACATATAATGGTCCATGGGAAAACAATCTGTATTCAGATCTATACCTCATGATTCTAATGATTGCCCTTGAGCTTTGTTGATGGTGATTGCTAATCGACCATTCCCTGTCCCGGTGTCCCGGTCGTCATTTACATCCCCCTGTTTCCCCCGGTGTCCCCGTTGTAGTTGTGTCCCTGTGTCCCGGTCGTCATTTATATTCCCTGTGTCCCGGGTCCCGGTCGTCATTTGTATCCCGGTGTCCCGGTCTGTATATACATTCGTTTTTTAGTTTTGTTTTTCTCCTTTATTTTTTTCCTTTTTTTTTTCTTTTTTAGCTTATTTAGATTTTTAGATTTTTTAGTTTTTTTATTAGTTTTTAGTTTTTTTTTCTTTTTAGTTTTTTTGTCCCGGTCGTCATTTATATCCCCCTGTTTCCCCCGGTGTCCCCGTTGTAGTTGTGTCCCTGTGTCCCGGTCGTCATTTATATTCCCTGTGTCCCGGTCGTCATTTGTATCCCGGTGTACCGGAGTTGTGTCCCTGTGTCCCGGTCGTCATTTATATTCCCTGTGTCCCGGGTCCCGGTCGTCATTTGTATCCCGGTGTCCCGGTCTGTATATACATTCGTTTTTTAGTTTTGTTTTTCTCCTTTATTTTTTTCCTTTTTTTTTCTTTTTTAGCTTATTTAGATTTTTAGATTTTTTAGTTTTTTTATTAGTTTTTAGTTTTTTTTTCTTTTTAGTTTTTTTGTCCCGGTCGTCATTTATATCCCCCTGTTTCCCCCGGGTCGTCATTTATACTCCCTGTGTCCCGGTGCTTTGTTGATTGCTAATCGAACATTCCTTTTGTCCTGGTCGCTTTCTCTTTGAGTGTCGTCATTTATTTTTTTCTTTTTTAGTTCTTTTAGTTTTTACCTTTTTTAGTTTTTTTTAGTTTTTAGTTTTTTTAGTTTTTTACCTTTTTTTAGTTTTTTTAGTTTTTTTTTAGTTTTTTAGCTTTTTTATTTTTTTTATTAGTTTTTAGTTTTTTTGTAGTTTTTGCCTTTTTTTTAGTTTTTTTAGTTTTTTAGCTTTTTTATTAGTTTTTAGTTTTTTTTGTAGTTTTTGCCTTTTTTTAGTTTTTTTAGTTTTTTAGCTTTTTTATTTTTTTTATTAGTTTTTAGTTTTTTTTGTAGTTTTTGCCTTTTTTTTCTCTTTGAGTGTCGTCATTTATTAGTTTTTTTCCTTTTTTTTTTAGTTTTTTATTGGTTTTTACCTTTATTTTAGCTTATTTTTCAGTTTTTTCCTTTTTATTAGTTTTTTTTATTTTTTATTTTTTTTAGTTTTTTACCTTTTTTTAGTTTTTTTAGTTTTTTAGCTTTTTTACTTTTTTTATTAGTTTTTAGTTTTTTTTGTAGTTTTTGCCTTTTTTTAGTTTTTTCAGTTTTTTTTTTAGTTTTTTATTGGTTTTTACCTTTATAGTTTTTTTAGTTTTTTAGCTTTTTTATTTTTTTATTAGTTTTTAGTTTTTTTTGTAGTTTTTGCCTTTTTTTAGTTTTTTCAGTTTTGACGTCACCTGATCCAGTTTTTTCAGGTGACGTCACCTGACACATCCATCCATCCATCCATCCACAGACAACTTATTTTTATATATATAGATAGATATATATATATATATATATATATATATATATATATATATATATATATATATATATATATATATATATATATATATATATATATATATATATATATATATATATATATATGTTTTTAACTACGTAAAACTTGCGAATATACAACATTCTATGCTGTCCCATTGTCTGTGCATATAAATAGATTGTCAGGTTTACCGACTCTTGAACATGCAACATATAATGGTCCATGGGAAAACAATCTGTATTCAGATCTATACCTCATGATTCTAATGATTGCCCTTGATCTTTGTTGACAGTGATTGCTAATCGACCATTCCCTGAGTCGCCAAACTCATTTATATATCCCCCTGTGCACCCCGGCGTCCCCTTTGTAGTTATGTCCCTGTGTCCCGGTCGTCATTTATATTCCCTGTGTCCCGGTCGTCATTTGTGTCCCCGTGTCCCAGTCTGTGATTTCTCTTTGAGCGTCCCGGGCGTCATTTATATTCCTTGTGTCCCGGTGTCCCGGTCGTCATTTATATCCCCTTTTATATCTTTTTCTCCTTTATTTTTCAGTTTTTTTCCTTTTTTTAGTTTTTTTTTCTTTTTTAGTTTTTTTAGTTTTTACCTTTTTTAGTTTTGTTTTAGTTTTTTAGATGAAATTTTTTTTTAGTTTTTTACCTTTTTTTCTTTTTAGTTTTTTATTGGTTTTTACCTTTTTTTTAGCTTTTTTAGTTTTTTTTCGTTTTTTCTTTTTACTTTTTTTTTAGTTTTTATCTTTTTTATTTTTTTTATTTTTATTCTTAATTTTATTAGTTTTCTTTTTCTCTTCTATTTTTCAGTTTTTTCCTTTTTTTTAGTTTTTGTTTAGTTTTTAGTTTTTTAAGTTTTTTTCCTTTTTTTAGTTTCTTTAGTTTTTTAGTTTTTCGGCTTTTTTATTTTTTTATTAGTTTTTAGTTTTTTTTGTAGTTTTTGCCTTTTTTTAGTTTTTTCAATTTTTTTTTTTAGTTTTTAGTTTTTTACCTTTTTTAGCCTAACCAGGATTTGAACCTGGGACCTTCATTCTCCGTTCTGACACCCTCTCTCACCGAGTGACTACTCCAGCATGTTCATTTTGGTGTTTTAAATGGTATATTATTAACCAAATTAATGTGTTTTACAATATACTAAGCATCGTCATAACAAAAATGACGACAACTAATTTCATGACGTCAGTCTACACAGAAACATGACGTCACCTGATTTTAGTTTTTTACCTTTTTTTCTTTTTAGTTTTTTATTGGTTTTTACCTTTTTTTTTAGCTTTTTTAGTTTTTTTTCGTTTTTTCTTTTTACTTTTTTTTAGTTTTTATCTTTTTTATTTTTTTTATTTTTATTCTTAATTTTATTAGTTTTCTTTTTCTCTTCTATTTTTCAGTTTTTTCCTTTTTTTTAGTTTTTGTTTGGTTTTTAGTTTTTTAAGTTTTTTTCCTTTTTTTAGTTTCTTTAGTTTTTTTAGTTTTTCGGCTTTTTTATTTTTTTTATTAGTTTTTAGTTTTTTTTGTAGTTTTTGCCTTTTTTTAGTTTTTTCAGTTTTTTTTTTAGTTTTTAGTTTTTTACCTTTTTTAGCCTAACCAGGATTTGAACCTGGGACCTTCATTCTCCGTTCTGACACCCTCTCTCACCGAGTGACTACTCCAGCATGTTCATTTTGGTGTTTTAAATGGTATATTATTAACCAAATTAATGTGTTTTACAATATACTAAGCATCGTCATAACAAAAATGACGACAACTAATTTCATGACGTCAGTCTACACAGAAACATGACGTCACCTGATCCACAGATCCACAGACAGACAACTTATTTTTATATATATAGAAGATATATATATATATATATATATATATATATATATATATATATATATATATATATATATATATATATATACATATATATATATATATATATATATATATATATACTAGCTGTTGGGGTGGCGCTTCGCGCCACCCCAACACCTAGTTGGTGGGGGCGCTTCGCGCCCCCCCCCCAAGCCCCCCCGCGCGCGTAAGTCGTTACGCGCCATAATAGTTACGCGCCATTGTAGTTGTGTCCCTATGTCCCACCTGTGAATATAGATAGATATATATATATGGTTTTAACTACGTAAAACTTGCGAATATACAACATTCTTTGCTGTCCCATTGTCTTTGCATATAAATAGATTGTCAGGTTTACCGACTCTTGAACATGCAACATATAATGGTCCATGGGAAAACAATCTGTATTCAGATCTATACCTCATGATTCTAATGATTGCCCTTGAGCTTTGTTGATGGTGATTGCTAATCGACCATTCCCTGTCCCGGTGTCCCGGTCGTCATTTACATCCCCCTGTTTCCCCCGGTGTCCCCGTTGTAGTTGTGTCCCTGTGTCCCGGTCGTCATTTATATTCCCTGTGTCCCGGGTCCCGGTCGTCATTTGTATCCCGGTGTCCCGGTCTGTATATACATTCGTTTTTTAGTTTTGTTTTTCTCCTTTATTTTTTTCCTTTTTTTTTCTTTTTTAGCTTATTTAGATTTTTAGATTTTTTAGTTTTTTTATTAGTTTTTAGTTTTTTTTTCTTTTTAGTTTTTTTGTCCCGGTCGTCATTTATATCCCCCTGTTTCCCCCGGTGTCCCCGTTGTAGTTGTGTCCCTGTGTCCCGGTCGTCATTTATATTCCCTGTGTCCCGGTCGTCATTTGTATCCCGGTGTACCGGAGTTGTGTCCCTGTGTCCCGGTCGTCATTTATATTCCCTGTGTCCCGGGTCCCGGTCGTCATTTGTATCCCGGTGTCCCGGTCTGTATATACATTCGTTTTTTAGTTTTGTTTTTCTCCTTTATTTTTTTCCTTTTTTTTTCTTTTTTAGCTTATTTAGATTTTTAGATTTTTTAGTTTTTTTATTAGTTTTTAGTTTTTTTTTCTTTTTAGTTTTTTTGTCCCGGTCGTCATTTATATCCCCCTGTTTCCCCCGGGTCGTCATTTATACTCCCTGTGTCCCGGTGCTTTGTTGATTGCTAATCGAACATTCCTTTTGTCCTGGTCGCTTTCTCTTTGAGTGTCGTCATTTATTTTTTTCTTTTTTAGTTCTTTTAGTTTTTACCTTTTTTAGTTTTTTTTAGTTTTTAGTTTTTTTAGTTTTTTACCTTTTTTTAGTTTTTTTAGTTTTTTTTAGTTTTTTAGCTTTTTTATTTTTTTTATTAGTTTTTAGTTTTTTTGTAGTTTTTGCCTTTTTTTTAGTTTTTTTAGTTTTTTAGCTTTTTTATTAGTTTTTAGTTTTTTTTGTAGTTTTTGCCTTTTTTTAGTTTTTTTAGTTTTTTAGCTTTTTTATTTTTTTATTAGTTTTTAGTTTTTTTTGTAGTTTTTGCCTTTTTTTTCTCTTTGAGTGTCGTCATTTATTAGTTTTTTCCTTTTTTTTTTAGTTTTTTATTGGTTTTCACCTTTATTTTAGCTTATTTTTCAGTTTTTTCCTTTTTTTTAGTTTTTTTTTATTTTTTATTTTTTTTAGTTTTTTACCTTTTTTTAGTTTTTTTAGTTTTTTAGCTTTTTTACTTTTTTTATTAGTTTTTAGTTTTTTTTGTAGTTTTTGCCTTTTTTTAGTTTTTTCAGTTTTTTTTTAGTTTTTTATTGGTTTTTACCTTTATAGTTTTTTTAGTTTTTTAGCTTTTTTATTTTTTTTATTAGTTTTTAGTTTTTTTTTGTAGTTTTTGCCTTTTTTTAGTTTTTTCAGTTTTGACGTCACCTGATCCAGTTTTTTCAGGTGACGTCACCTGACACATCCATCCATCCATCCATCCACAGACAACTTATTTTTATATATATAGATATATATATATATATAAATATATATATATATACTAGCTGTTGGGGTGGCGCTTCGCGCCAGCCCAACACCTAGTTGGTGGGGCGCTTCGCGCCCCCCCAAGCCCCCCCGCACGCATAAGTCGTTACGCGCCATATTTGTTACGCGCCATTGTAGCTGTGTCCCTGTGTCCGACCGGTGAATAGAGATAGATATAAATATATATTTTTAACTACGTAAAACATGCGAATATACAACATTCTTCGCTGTCCCATTGTCTGTGCATATAAATAGCATCCCTGCGTCCCGGTCGTCATTTATATTCCCGGTCGTGATTTGTGTCCGGGTGTCCCAGTCTGTAATTTTTCTTTGAGGTTCCTGGTCGTCATTTATATTCCCTCTGTGTCGGTCGTCATTTGTGTCCCGGTCTGTAATTTATCTTTGAGTGTTTTTTCTTTTTAGTTTTTTTTTAGTTTTTTACATTTTTTCAGTTTTTTTTCTTCTTTATTTTTCAGTGTCACTATGAAGTACATATCGCCGAACCTTTGTTTTTTAACTTAGATCTGGTAGGCATTGATGACCTTATCCAAGTCAAAATCCCAAACCCAATCATCATCGCTATCATTTTCAGTTTTGATATGTTTTGACTCTCGCTTTCCAAGCGGATTTTCATCTAACTGCGGGGCTTTGCGTTCTTAAGCCGCAAGCCTGTTTTCTTGCTGTTCTTTTGATTCCTCGGCACGCTTTCTTTACTTACTTTCTCTATCAGCCGCAAGTTTTTTGGCATAGACTCTTTGAGCAGCTTCCTCGGCTGTTGCCATTGTAGGTTCTTCAGTCATTTTACAATTAAACATTTTTCCGTGAACGCATGTTTTAAATACCATTAATGACGTCACCGTCATAGCAAAAATGACGACAACTAACTTCATGACGTCAGTCGACACAGAAACATGACGTCACCTGACAGACAGACACACAGACAGACAACTTATTTTTATATATATAGTTATATATATGTAAGCCCCCCCCCCGCGAGCGTAAGTTGTTACGCGCAATATTAGTTACGTGCCATTGTAGTTGTGTCCCTGTGTCCCACTACAGGTTTACCGACTCTTGAACATGCAACATATAATTGTCCATGGGAACAACAATCCGTATTCAGATCTATACCTCATTATTCTAATGATTGCACTTGAGTTTTGTTGATGGGGATTGCTAATCAAACATTCCCTGTGTCTCCATCGTCATTTATATATACCCCTGTGCCCCCACCGGCGTCCCCGTTGTAGTTGTGTCCCTGTGTCCCAGTCGTCATTTATAGTCGACAAACATGACGTCAGTTAACACACAAACATGACGTCAGTCGACACACAAACATGACATCAGTCGACACACACGTCCCAGTCGTCATTTGTATCCCGGTGTCCCAGTCTGTAATTTCTCTTTGAGTGTCCCGGTCGTCTTTTTTTTCTTTTTTCTTTTTAGTTTTTTTTGTAGTTTTTCCCTTTTTTATTTTTTTTATTTTTATTTTTTTAGTTTTCTTTTTCTCCTTTAATTGTCAGTTTTTTTCCTTTTTTAGTTTTTTTTCTTTTTCAGTTTTTTTTGTTTTTTATTAGTTTTTATTTTTTTTTTCTTTTTACCTTTTTTTTAGTTTTTTTTTTCTTTTTTAGTTTTTTTTTCTTCTTTTGTATTAATGCTAAAGCCAACATTCGAACCAGGAACCTCTCGGACCTAGAACCTCGGACCTTCTCTGTGTCGCTGTCGTCATTTATCTATCCCCCTGTGCCTTTTTTTTTGGTTTTTACCTTTTTTTGCTTTTTTAGTTTTTTTTCTTTTTAGTTTTTTTTTGTAGTTTTTACCCTTTTTTTAGTTTTTTATTTTTATTTTTATTTTTTTAGTTTTCTTTTTTCCTTCAGTTTTTTCCTTTTTTAGTTTTTTTCTTTTTTAGTTTTTATTTTTTTTTAGTTTTTTACCTTTTTTTAGTTTTTTTAGTTTTTGGTTTGTTTTTTAGTTTTTACCTTTTTTTTTAGTTATTTTTATTAGTTTTTAGTTTTTTTTTCTTTTTTAGGTTTTAGTTTTTTACCTTTTTTTTACTTTTTTTAGCTTTTTTATTTTTTTTTTTGTAGTTTTTGTAAGGTTTGAACCTGGAACCTCTCGAACCTAGAACCTGGAACATACCGCGTTACCAACTCAGCTACATCAGCTTGTATACTTTCGTTTTTGAATTGGTATATGATGAAATAATTCAGACGTCATATGCGGACAGACAGACAGACATAACCCACAAACAACTTACAAAACTAAAAAGAAGGTAAAAACTACAAAAAAACTAAAAAGAAAAAAAAACTAAAAACTAATAAAAAAACTAAAAAATCTAAAAATCTAAATAAACTAAAAAAGAAAAAAAAAGGAAAAAAATAAAGGAGAAAAACAAAACTAAAAAACGAATGTATATACAGACCGGTACACCGGGATACAAATGACGACCGGGACACAGGGAATATAAATAACGACCGGGACACAGGGACACAACTACAACGGGGACACCGGGGGAAACAGGGGGATATAAATGACGACCGGGACAAAAAAACTAAAAAGAAATAAAAACTAAAAACTAATAAAAAAAACTAAAAAATCTAAAAATCTAAATAAGCTAAAAAAGAAAAAAAAAGGAAAAAAATAAAGGAGAAAAACAAAACTAAAAAACGAATGTATATACAGACCGGGACACCGGGATACAAATGATGACCGGGACCCGGGACACAGGGAATATAAATGACGACCGGGACACAGGGACACAACTACAACGGGGACACCGGGGGAAACAGGGGGATAACCTGACAATCTATTTATATGCAAAGACAATGGGACAGCAAAGAATGTTGTATATTCGCAAGTTTTACGTAGTTAAAACCATATATATATATATATATCTATATTCACAGGTGGGACATAGGGACACAACTACAATGGCGCGTAACTATTATGGCGCGTAACGACTTACGCGCGCGGGGGGGCTTGGGGGGGGCGCGAAGCGCCCCCACCAACTAGGTGTTGGGGTGGCGCGAAGCGCCACCCCAACAGCTAGTATATATATATATATCTATCTATATAAAAATAAGTTGTCTGTCTGTGGATGTGTGGATGGATGTGTCAGGTGACGTCACCTGAAAAAACTGGATTAGGTGACGTCAAAACTGAAAAAACTAAAAAAAGGCAAAAACTACAAAAAAAACTAAAAACTAATAAAAAAAATAAAAAAGCTAAAAAACTAAAAAAACTATAAAGGTAAAAACCAATAAAAAACTAAAAAAAAAACTGAAAAAACTAAAAAAAGGCAAAAACTACAAAAAAAAACTAAAAACTAATAAAAAAAGTAAAAAAGCTAAAAAACTAAAAAAACTAAAAAAACTAAAAAAAGGTAAAAAACTAAAAAAAATAAAAAATAAAAAAAAATAAAAAAAAGGAAAAAACTGAAAAATAAGCTAAAATAAAGGTAAAAACCAATAAAAAACTAAAAAAAAAAGGAAAAAACTAATAAATGACGACACTCAAAGAGAAAGCGACCAGGACAAGGACATAGGAATGCAACTACAACGGGGACACCGGGGGAAACAGGGGGATATAAATGACGACCGGGACAAAAAAACTAAAAAGAAATAAAAACTAAAAACTAATAAAAAAAACTAAAAAATCTAAAAATCTAAATAAGCTAAAAAAGAAAAAAAAAGGAAAAAAAATAAAGGAGAAAAACAAAACTAAAAAACGAATGTATATACAGACCGGGACACCGGGATACAAATGATGACCGGGACCCGGGACACAGGGAATATAAATGACGACCGGGACACAGGGACACAACTACAACGGGGACACCGGGGGAAACAGGGGGATGTAAATGACGACCGGGACACCGGGACAGGGAATGGTCGATTAGCAATCACCATCAACAAAGCTCAAGGGCAATCATTAGAATCATGAGGTATAGATCTGAATACAGATTGTTTTCCCATGGACCATTATATGTTGCATGTTCAAGAGTCGGTAAACCTGACAATCTATTTATATGCAAAGACAATGGGACAGCAAAGAATGTTGTATATTCGCAAGTTTTACGTAGTTAAAACCATATATATATATATATATATCTATATTCACAGGTGGGACATAGGGACACAACTACAATGGCGCGTAACTATTATGGCGCGTAACGACTTACGCGCGCGGGGGGGCTTGGGGGGGGCGCGAAGCGCCCCCACCAACTAGGTGTTGGGGTGGCGCGAAGCGCCACCCCAACAGCTAGTATATATATATATATATATATATATATATATATATATATATATATATGGTTTTAACTACGTAAAACTTGCGAATATACAACATTCTTTGCTGTCCCATTGTCTTTGCATATAAATAGATTGTCAGGTTTACCGACTCTTGAACATGCAACATATAATGGTCCATGGGAAAACAATCTGTATTCAGATCTATACCTCATGATTCTAATGATTGCCCTTGAGCTTTGTTGATGGTGATTGCTAATCGACCATTCCCTGTCCCGGTGTCCCGGTCGTCATTTATATCCCCCTGTTTCCCCCGGTGTCCCCGTTGTAGTTGTGTCCCTGTGTCCCGGTCGTCATTTATATTCCCTGTGTCCCGGTCGTCATTTGTATCCCGGTGTCCCGGTCTGTATATACATTCGTTTTTTAGTTTTGTTTTTCTCCTTTATTTTTTTTCCTTTTTTTTCTTTTTTAGTTTATTTAGATTTTTAGATTTTTTAGTTTTTTTATTAGTTTTTAGTTTTTTTTTCTTTTTAGTTTTTTTTGTCCCGGTCGTCATTTATATCCCCCTGTTTCCCCCGGTGTCCCCGTTGTAGTTGTGTCCCTGTCTCCCGGTCGTCATTTATATTCCCTGTGTCCCGGTCGTCATTTGTATCCCGGTGTCCCAGTCTGTATATACATTCGTTTTTTAGTTTTGTTTTTCTCCTTTATTTTTTTCCTTTTTTTTTCTTTTTTAGTTTATTTAGATTTTTAGATTTTTTAGTTTTTTTATTAGTTTTTAGTTGTTTTTTTTTCTTTTTAGTTTTTTTGTAGTTTTTACCTTCTTTTTAGTTTTGTTAGTTTTTTTTTTTACTTATGTCCTGGTCGTCATTTATACTCCCTGTGTCCCGGTGCTTTGTTGATTGCTAATCGAACATTCCTTTTGTCCTGGTCGCTTTCTCTTTGAGTGTCGTCATTTATTTTTTTCTTTTTTAGTTCTTTTAGTTTTTACCTTTTTTAGTTTTTTTTAGTTTTTTAGATTAAAATTTTTTTTCAGTTTTTTCCTTTTTTTCTTTTTAGTTTTTTATTGGTTTTTACCTTTATTTTAGCTTATTTTTCAGTTTTTTCCTTTTTTTTAGTTTTTTTTTTATTTTTTATTTTTTTTAGTTTTTTACCTTTTTTTAGTTTTTTTAGTTTTTCTAGTTTTTTAGCTTTTTTACTTTTTTTTATTAGTTTTTAGTTTTTTTTTGTAGTTTTTGCCTTTTTTTAGTTTTTTCAGGTTTTTTTTAGTTTTTTATTGGTTTTTACCTTTATTTTAGCTTATTTTTCAGTTTTTTCCTTTTTTTAGTTTTTTTTAGTTTTTAGTTTTTTTAGTTTTTTACTTTTTTTAGTTTTTTTAGTTTTTTAGCTTTTTTATTTTTTTTATTAGTTTTTAGTTTTTTTTGTAGTTTTTGCCTTTTTTTTAGTTTTTTTAGTTTTTTAGCTTTTTTATTAGTTTTTAGTTTTTTTTTGTAGTTTTTGCCTTTTTTTAGTTTTTTTAGTTTTTTAGCTTTTTTATTTTTTTTATTAGTTTTTAGTTTTTTTTGTCGTTTTTGCCTTTTTTTAGTTTTTTCAGTTTTGACGTCACCTGATCCAGTTTTTTCAGGTGACGTCACCTGATCCACTGATCCACACACAGACAACTTATTTTTATAAATATAGATATCTATCTATCTATCTATCTATCTATATATATAAAAATAAGTTGTCTGTGGATGGATGGATGGATGTGTCAGGTGACGTCACCTGAAAAAACTGGATCAGGTGACGTCAAAACTGAAAAAACTAAAAAAAGGCAAAAACTACAAAAAAAACTAAAAACTAATAAAAAAAATAAAAAAGCTAAAAAACTAAAAAAACTATAAAGGTAAAAACCAATAAAAAACTAAAAAAAAAACTGAAAAAACTAAAAAAAGGCAAAAACTACAAAAAAAACTAAAAACTAATAAAAAAAGTAAAAAAGCTAAAAAACTAAAAAAACTAAAAAAAGGTAAAAAACTAAAAAAAATAAAAAATAAAAAAAACTAAAAAAAAGGAAAAAACTGAAAAATAAGCTAAAATAAAGGTAAAAACCAATAAAAAACTAAAAAAAAAGGAAAAAACTAATAAATGACGACACTCAAAGAGAAAAAAAAGGCAAAAACTACAAAAAAAACTAAAAACTAATAAAAAAAATAAAAAAGCTAAAAAACTAAAAAAACTAAAAAAAGGCAAAAACTACAAAAAAAACTAAAAACTAATAAAAAAGCTAAAAAACTAAAAAACTAAAAAAAAGGCAAAAACTACAAAAAAACTAAAAACTAATAAAAAAAATAAAAAAGCTAAAAAACTAAAAAAAACTAAAAAAACTAAAAAAAGGTAAAAAACTAAAAAAACTAAAAACTAAAAAAAACTAAAAAAGGTAAAAACTAAAAGAACTAAAAAAGAAAAAAATAAATGACGACACTCAAAGAGAAAGCGACCAGGACAAAAGGAATGTTCGATTAGCAATCAACAAAGCACCGGGACACAGGGAGTATAAATGACGACCTGGGGGAAACAGGGGGATATAAATGACGACCGGGACAAAAAAACTAAAAAGAAAAAAAAACTAAAAACTAATAAAAAACCTAAAAAATCTAAAAATCTAAATAAGCTAAAAAAGAAAAAAAAAGGAAAAAAATAAAGGAGAAAAACAAAACTAAAAAACGAATGTATATACAGACCGGGACACCGGGATACAAATGACGACCGGGACCCGGGACACAGGGAATATAAATGACGACCGGGACACAGGGACACAACTCCGGTACACCGGGATACAAATGACGACCGGGACACAGGGAATATAAATGACGACCGGGACACAGGGACCCAACTACAACGGGGACACCGGGGGAAACAGGGGGATATAAATGACGACCGGGACAAAAAAACTAAAAAGAAAAAAAAAACTAAAAACTAATAAAAAAACTAAAAAATTTAAAAATCTAAATAAGCTAAAAAAGAAAAAAAAGGAAAAAAATAAAGGAGAAAAACAAAACTAAAAAACGAATGTATATACAGACCGGGACACCGGGATACAAATGACGACCGGGACCCGGGACACAGGGAATATAAATGACGACCGGGACACAGGGACACAACTACAACGGGGAACACCGGGGGAAACAGGGGGATGTAAATGACGACCGGGACACCGGGACAGGGAATGGTCGATTAGCAATCACCATCAACAAAGCTCAAGGGCAATCATTAGAATCATGAGGTATAGATCTGAATACAGATTGTTTTCCCATGGACCATTATATGTTGCATGTTCAAGAGTCGGTAAACCTGACAATCTATTTATATGCAAAGACAATGGGACAGCAAAGAATGTTGTATATTCGCAAGTTTTACGTAGTTAAAACCATATATATATATCTAGCTATATTCACAGGTGGGACATAGGGACACAACTACAATGGCGCGTAACTATTATGGCGCGTAACGACTTACGCGCGCGGGGGGGCTTGGGGGGGGCGCGAAGCGCCCCCACCAACTAGGTGTTGGGGTGGCGCGAAGCGCCACCCCAACAGCTAGTATATATATATATATAAATATATATGTATACTAGCTGTTGGGGTGGCGCTTCGCGCCACCCCAACACCTAGTTGGTGGGGGCGCTTCGCGCCCCCCCCCCCAAGCCCCCCCGCGCGCGTAAGTCGTTACGTGCCATAATAGTTACGCGCCATTGTAGTTGTGTCCCTATGTCCCACCTGTGAATATATATATATATATATATATATATATATATATATATATATATATATATATATATATATATATATATATATATATATATATATATATATATATATATATATATATATATATATATATATATATATATATATATATATATATATATGGTTTTAACTACGAAAAACTTGCGAATATACAACATTCTTTGCTGTCCCATTGTCTTTGCATATAAATAGATTGTCAGGTTTACCGACTCTTGAACATGCAACATATAATGGTCCATGGGAAAACAATCTGTATTTAGATCTATACCTCATGATTCTAATGATTGCCCTTGAGCTTCCTTTTGTCCTGGTCGCTTTCTCTTTGAGTGTCGTCATTTATTTTTTTATTTTTTAGTTCTTTTAGTTTTTACCCATTTTTAGTTTTTTTTTAGTTTTTTAGATGAAAATTTTTTTTAGTTTTTTCCTTTTTTTCTTTTTAGTTTTTTATTGGTTTTTGCCTTTATTTTAGCTTATTTTTCAGTTTTTTCCTTTTTTTTAGTTTTTTTTTTATTTTTTATTTTTTTTTTAGTTTTTTACCTTTTTTTAGTTTTTTTACATTTTTTAGTTTTTTAGCTTTTTTACTTTTTTTATTAGTTTTTAGTTTTTTTTGTAGTTTTTGCCTTTTTTTAGTTTTTTCAGTTTTTTTTAGTTTTTTATTGGTTTTCTTTATTTTAGCTTATTTTTCAGTTTTTTCTTTTTTTTTAGTTTTTTTTAGTTTTTAGTTTTTTTAGTTTTTTACCTTTTTTTAGTTTTTTTAGTTTTTTAGCTTTTTTATTAGTTTTTAGTTTTTTTTTGTAGTTTTTGCCTTTTTTTAGTTTTTTTAGTTTTTTAGCTTTTTTATTTTTTTTATTAGTTTTTAGTTTTTTTTGTAGTTTTTGCCTTTTTTTAGTTTTTTCAGTTTTGACGTCACCTGATCCAGTTTTTTCAGGTGACGTCACCTGATCCATCCACAGATCCACAGACAACTTATTTTTATATATATAGATATATATATATAATAAAAACGAAAAAGAATCCAATCTGTCGACTGAAAAACCCCCAAAATCACAAGCCAGGCAGGAGAGTAGAGCATGATTACAAACCAAAAAGGGGCCATCGGGCCAACAACAAACAGAACAGAAAAAAACAGAGCAATAACATAACAAAACCACTAAAAAAACACAAATAAATTAAAAAGAAAAAACTTATATATGAGTCTTTAAGAAATTATTTATAAAGAGATATATCTTTCTATATACTTAGCCAAATTCCTTCTTGTCATTTTAATTCGTGATTCTTTAAATTTCTTTCACCCACCTTCTATCTGTCAACCCTAAGGAAAAACAACCATTTTTCAGATCTGCCAATTCCTTTCAATTCCCCAAACATGAAAAATATCTTCATCATCTTCCCCACACATCGGGCAAGGCAATTGGTTAGCACTATAGCCCCTAAATTTTCTCTCTCTTTCCTCAATATTAATCGGCCCTCCTCTCAAACTTAAAATCCATTTTATTTCTCCCCCTTTCAATCCCAGCTTAATATAAACTTCTCCCCGTCCGCGTGTCCTTCACCTTACTATAAAGACTCAAGAGATCCTGAAGTCTCCTTCCGAGCCTGCCATTGCTGTATTCCTTGATCTTATAACTTTTCTTTTACCTTATCAACTACTGTATCCAAATTCGATCCCTTACCTTCATTCCAAAAATACGAATATCCTACTTAATCTAACATTTTCTTAATTTCCTGCGACCAAGCTACCTCTATCTTATCCTCTAAAAAACCAGAATACGCTTATTTAACTAGCCTATTTTTATTTTTCAAAATTTTTATCCAAAACTTCACCATTCTTATTAACAATCTATCGTTTGTTTCCCAAATCCCCCTCCTTTACAACATTATGAGTAGATAATTGGACCTAAAAAACTCTCTTTAAATAATTCCTTTGTATTCCATCCAACTTTTCACTTTCTCTAAAACCCCACAGCTCACATCCGTAATGCATAAATGGAAGGAGTTTAGTTTAGTTATTTATTTCCTAAATAAATATTTATGCATTGCTAAATCCCTAATCTTTCCAACTTCACTTTTTAAAATTAAATTCATGCACATATATCCTTTTTGTACTTTATGATTAACATCCTTTGCATACCTACCATTCCAAAAAATCTTAACTCCTAAATGCATGAATTCTTTTATAATCTCTATAAAATACTATAATACCAGGAGGCACTCTAACCAAAAAAGCTCAGTTTTGCTTGTAATTCATTAAGTCTGTTTAATTTTCGGCGCTTTCAAAATTTTTATTCAGCGTATAGTGCCGAAGTTTGCTTGCTTTTATCTTTAACTCAATAAACCGCGGTAATTTAGCTGTGGAAGGAGCTAATTAAATACATTTTTTATGGATAATCAGTGCTTCTGGTATTTCATTTGTGTTTTATGGGTTCAGTGGATTATAGAGATTGGTCTTCTTATGTTATGAATTGTAAAATCATCACAAGCTACTACTACTACTAACAACTTACTGCAGCACCAAGCTGCCTAAGACCGACACAGCCGTACAAGCTTAATCTCTACCCTAATCAATTCAAACTTTCAGCCTTTACCCCTTTTCAGGGAGTACACGATTAACACGATTTATACAAGTGCGTATATTCACCATTTAACCGAAAAGCTGTACAATTTTTAAAATTATTTACAGCAGGTGTTGCGTGTAGCAGAAAATAATAATACGAGTTTAATCAAGGTTTTTAAATAAGAATCGTTCCATCCTCCTTTTCAAACACTCGACGTGGCATGAATTTTATTTGTGTTAAAGCTAATTGTTACACAGCGAAATCAGTATCGATTGTCGAAATCTATTAATTTCGAAAAAGATGATAGCAAGTCTATAAACTCCGGCTGCTTGACCCTAAACAATATCTAATACTACCTTAACTATTAATAACTGTACGCACTCTTCAACCGACCCAGTCTGTTCAAAGCTTCAGTTCCCCTTTCCATAAAGTAACAGTTTCTTTTAAACGGTTTCTTACGACTTCTTCCCCTTCTCATTTGGGGACGACCTGCTTGTCGTTTAATCCAAAATGAATGGCCAAACAACACATCTTCGTAACCTGTCAACCATCAAGCGCGGCATAGCCACGTTAACTATTTAATACAATTATTATATAACCCTAATCTATCTTATGAAGGACATGGTGACTGAAAACACTATGGTGTTGCTGAAAACCGAAAAGATTTCAGTGGTTGCTAATTAAAAAACCAAAGTTTATCCCTCTATAAATCATACATCAATATGATTTTACATTTTTATTGTTAAGTTTGAAGATGGCTCTGTACTATTTGTAGCAGAATTAATTCAGGCTTTGTTATTCTATAATTTCGCTATGGTTGCTTCAAACGAAAGATTTAAATGTTAAGCTTCAACATATTTCACAGTACTGTTCTTCGTCTAAGGCTGCGTCCGTTAACTGTTAAATTTTTGTTGAATCTTGAATTAAGTTTTGCTCTCCTTTCAGTGATTCAAGGTAGTTGTTATTTTCCAGAATTTTGAAACTCCTATGTTTTTAAGGATTTCTAACATAATGTGCATTCTCGGCTTTAATTATGCAAAGTCTTGAGATTGAGAATTTCTTCTTTTAAGTGCAGAATAAAAAAAGAAAACTCAAGTCCCTTCCCAAAAGCCTCAATGAATTTCAACACAGGACAACAAACAACATTTTGAAAAAATGTTACTCGGAAAAAAATGATATTCCCACTGGAAAATCAATTATTTGTAATATACCAGATTTAACTGGCGGAAAAAAAATCAAACGAATTTTGCATAGTCATTCCAAGGGCGCCGGCAAAAAATTATCCAGGGGGAGGGAAGGATCGTCAGACTGACTGTATGGTATGCGACAGACCGCATCTCACACTATAAGCTAGACAAAAAACACGTTTCAATCAAGCTTTCTAAGGCTACAATGCGAGAAAAGATGAGATGGCTAGGACATGTTCCATGAATGAAGGATGACATATTGCCAAAGATGGTCATTGTCAGCCAGACGAAAACCATGTTGTTGCCAAAATGGGGTCGGCGGATGTCGTAAGGAAAGATTTAAGAAGAATAGGAAGTTATAGGGAGGGTGAAAGAAGGAAGCTTGAATAAGTTGGGATGGAGGAGGAGCGTTTGCAACTGTGTTGGCCTCAGGTGGCTTGGTCTTGCAGTGACTTTATAGTAGCAATAATAGTAGAAACGAATTTCCTTGTCAGTCTAGATTTGGTGCTTTGAATTAGATAACCTGGTTTTAAAAAGATAGGCCTGTTTTTCTTTCCTGGAATAAGCAGTAATTTGATTTACTAATTTGAAAATACGTCGCATAAATAGATCGATGGAATTTCAACAGACTTTTTAGCATGGTACTACAAGCAATAGTCTCTATTTTCTCTTTGGATTGACTACTACTTTTACTACAACTAAAAATAACTTTTGGTTACTCTTTGGTTATACATAAGTTTCGTCTTTTTCTCCATTCAATAGAGTTCCAATATTCTTTAAATCCTTTGTTAAATCCTACTTTTCATTTGACCCCAGATAGATGGCCAAAAAGTAGAATCTTTGACAATCTGTTATTCGTCACCCGTAGAACTGGCCTAGCCGTCCTAATCTTTCTTTAAAATCTGAGATAAAACCAGATTTTCCGTGCAACTTATTGTTCAGTACAGATTCATAGTGAAGGTTTCATAGTTAAGAGCGAACTCAAGTCTAAAGAAACTGAACTCTGTGGCTCATTCATATTATCTTCATTTTGTTAAGTAGGATGAACCTAAACCCCGGTTGCAGCGGTAGCTAACAACCTAGTAGGAGACGATCACGTCCCATAGTTACATTATAGAGCGAAGTGTAGTCCATACTAATTGAAATATTATAAGGAATCGTTACATAGATAATGATGCAACACACACTTATCTTTAGATAAGATAGTATAAACAAATTTACTTTGCAAGTCGGATTCAAACTCGGGTAAATCTGATGAAAGCCAGCCTTCCTAACTACTTCCTAACGAACATATAGGATATATTAAATATATGATTAATGAAGTTTATCTTAAAGATCCGGGTTGTAGCGGTAGCTAGTAACCTAGTAAGAGAGGATTGAGCTTCACAGTAAAAACAAAAATAATCCATAACTCCTAAGAAAAATCTGATCAAATAAGAAGTAAACTATTAGTACCGCCTTTTCCAATGCCCCTTTATAGAAATTTTACCGTCTCTTGGCCTGAACAACGATGAAACTAATTGGCTTGAAAATCAAGAAAAAGTGGATGCAACCACGACAATCTGCATATATGGGATCTTTTTTCTTTCTGTTTTTTTCTCCTAAGCAGCTGGGCACTGGAAAATCATAGAAAGCTGTATAATGGCTGACTTTAAAGAAAACCGCTACATCTTGAACATTTTGTCATTAAAAACAAAATGGTTTTTAAAAATAGAATAAATCTTGACAAAAAACTACATGTTCCTGTAAAAACTTGATGAAGGATGTTATAATCGTGTAGCTTATAACCATGTTTGGTAACAAGTGAATACAATATTTATACAAGTTAACCAATAGACAAGATAATAATACAAGAAATACATAATTAGAGGAATCAATTTTTTATGAAAATCATAAGAAAGAACAAACTCTAAAATACTATAACTTGCACAGGCAACATAAAAATAGTATAGGCTTATATGGTTATATTTAGAGTCAATATATTAACAATTTCTTCCAACGGGGAATTTAACCCTGGTTTCCTACGTGACAAGCGAGTTTGCTTACCACAGTACCATCGGGGACCTGAAGTCAATATATTAATAAATTGTCTCCAAGGAGGAATCGAACCCCGGTCACCCACGTGACAAGCGGGTATGCTTACCATTGTTAATCAGAGACATATGAAAAATGATTTATGAATAGGCCATGACAATAAATTCGCTAAGACACTAAAAAATTACACAAGAATCGGGCTGGTTAACTCTAAATGGGGATTATGTAAGTCCAATCGGTATCGTGGCTGTCGAGATAGCTGAAATCTATTGAAGAACAAACCATGGCACATATAGGGTTTATTTTAATACCTCACTCTCTGAAGTTCTTCCTCTTACTATTTCAAATAAGAAAAAGCCAAAGGCTTTTCCTGTTTGTAACAGGAAAGAGCATGTTTATAATTTTATATTAAATCCGGTTTACGGCGGTAGCTAGTAGCCCAGTCCGGGTTGCAACGGTAGGTAGAACCCTTGTAAGAGAGGATCACGCCCCTTAGTAAAACACAAATGTCCCACAATACCTAAAACTAGAGTCAGATCAAAAAAAAGTACACCATTAGACCCGCCTTGCCCAATACTCCTATATAGGAAACTAACTGTTCCTTGTCTTGAATAACAAGGAAAATATATTGGTTTGAAAATCAAGAAAAGTGGCAACCAGGATATTCTGCATCTATGGCATTTTTTTCCGTTTTTCACCTCAGGTAGCTCGTCACTGGAAAATCATAGAGGTGTTGAATAGCTCATTTGATAGGAAATTGATGTATTTAAAAACCTTTCAGAATTAAAAAAAATATTAAAAAAAATTGCATTTAATGTAATTTAAGGTATTTTAATGAACAAGGACGTACTTTCAACGAGTCCTGGTTGAACTTCGTTGAAGTAAAGATGCTAGGGCTGTTTTTAAAAAGTTTTTAACATTATTAGTATTAATATTTGCATTTTAATGTAAGTTTATTCATATATACATATTTTTGTCTCTTTTGCTGAAGAAGGCCCTTGGACATAGGGCCGAAATATTCACAGAATTGATTTCCACTGTCTTGAAAAGATTTTCCCTATTGTTTCGACTTTGTATTTGTTTGGATCTCATGTACATGACAAATTGAACCTTGACATTAAAACTGCGCTTGCATACATCACACTTGAATGACTTTTAACAAGTGTGGGTTCTCATGCCTATGGCAAGAGCATTCTTCTAGTTAGAATTGTGCTTACATACATCACACTTGAATGGATTCCCAGTGTGAGTTCTCATGCGTATGGCAAGAGTGGGTTCTCATGTGTATGGCAAGATTGCTCTTCTGATTAAAACTGCGCTTGCATGCATCACACTTGAATGACTTTTCACCGAGGTGGGTTCTCATGTGCATTGCAATATTCTTGTCCCAATTAAAACTGCTTACCTATGTCAGAGTTGAATGGCTTTTCCCCGATGTGTGTTCTCATGTGTTTGGCAAGATGACCCTTCTGATTAAAAGTTTGCTTGCATACATCACACTTGAATGGCTTTTCCCCAGTGTGGATTCTCATATGTATGGTAAGATTACTTTTCTGATTAAAACTCTGCTTGCATACATCACACTTGAATGGCTTTTCACCGGTGTGGATTGTCATGTGTATTGCAAGATTACCCTTGACATTGACACTGTGCTTACATACGTTACACTTGAATGACTTTTCCCCGGTGTGTGTTCTCATGTGTATGGCAAGTGCACTCTTCTGATTAAAACTGTGCTTGTATACATCACACTTGAATGGCTTTTCCTCGGTGTGGATTCTCATGTGTATGGCAAGCGTACTCTTCTGTTTAAAACTGCGCTTGCATACATCACACTTGAATGGCTTTTCACCTGTGTGGGTTCTCATGTGTACGGCAAGAGCACTCTTCCAATTAGAGCTGTACTTACATATGCTACACTTGAATGGGCTTTCCCCGGTGTGGATTGTCATGTGTATTGCAAGATTACCCTTGACATTGACACTGTGCTTACATACGTTACACTTGAATGACTTTTCCCCGGTGTGTGTTCTCATGTGTATGGCAAGTGCACTCTTCTGATTAAAACTGTGCTTGTATACATCACACTTGAATGGCTTTTCCTCGGTGTGGATTCTCATGTGTATGGCAAGCGTACTCTTCTGTTTAAAACTGCGCTTGCATACATCACACTTGAATGGCTTTTCACCTGTGTGGGTTCTCATGTGTACGGCAAGAGCACTCTTCCAATTAGAGCTGTACTTACATATGCTACACTTGAATGGGCTTTCCCCGGTGTGGATTCTCATGTGTATGTTAAGATTACCCTTCTGATTAAAAGTTTTCTTGCATACATCACACTTGAATGGCTTTTCCCCGGTGTGGGTTCTCATGTGTATGGCAAGAGCATTCTTCCAATTAGAGCTGTACTTACATATGTCACACTTGAATGGCTTTTCCCCGGTGTGGATTCTCATGTGTTTGGCAGAGATTACCCTTCAGATTAAAACTTTTCTTGCATACATCGCACTTGAATGGCTTTTCCTCGGTGTGGATCGTCTGGTGTTTACTAGTTTGAAGTGTCAGGTGTCTCATAAGATTATTGCTTATAGATCGTTTCTCATCATTTTGAAAAGATATTTCATTCTTCTGATTTTCCGCGTCCTCTTCTTTTTGATTAAAACTGCACTTGCATGCATCACACTTGAATGAATTTTCACCGAGGTGGGTTCTTATGTGCATTGCAATATTCTTGTCCCAATTAAAACTGCTTACCTATGTCAGAGTTGAACGGCTTTTCCCCGGTGTGTGTTCTCATGTGTTTGGCAAGATGACCCTTCTGATTAAAAGTTTGCTTGCATACATCACACTTGAACGGCTTTTCCCCAGTGTGGATTCTCATATGTATGGTAAGATTACTTTTCTGATTAAAACTGTGCTTGCATACATCACACTTGAATGGCTTTTCACCTGTGTGGGTTCTCATGTGTATGGCAAGTGCACTCTTCTGATTAAAACTGTGCTTGCATACATCACACCTGAATGGCTTTTCCCCGGTGTGGATTCTCATGTGTATGGCAAGCGTACTCTTCTGTTTAAAACTGCGCTTGCATACATCACACTTGAATGGCTTTTCACCTGTGTGGGTTCTCATGTGTACGGCAAGAGCACTCTTCCAATTAGAGCTGTACTTACATATTTCACACTTGAATGGCTTTTCCCCGGTGTGGATTCTCATGTGTTTGGCAAGATTACCCTTCAGATTAAAACTTTTCTTGCATACATCACACTTGAATGGCTTTTCCTCGGTGTGGATTCTCATGTGTATGGCAAGCGTACTCTTCTGTTTAAAACTGCGCTTGCATACATCACACTTGAATGGCTTTTCACCTGTGTGGGTTCTCATGTGTACGGCAAGAGCACTCTTCCAATTAGAGCTGTACTTACATATGTCACACTTGAATGGCTTTTCCCCGGTGTGGATTCTCATGTGTTTGGCAAGATTACTCTTCAGATTAAAACTTTTTTTGCATACATCACACTTGAATTGCTTTTCCCCGGTGTGGATTCTCATGTGTATGGCAAGCGTACTCTTCTGTTTAAAACTGCGCTTGCATACATCACACTTGAATGGCTTTTCACCTGTGTGGGTTCTCATGTGTACGGCAAGAGCACTCTTCCAATTAGAGCTGTACTTACATATGTCACACTTGAATGGCTTTTCCCCGGTGTGGATTCTCATGTGTTTGGCAAGATTACCCTTCAGATTAAAACTTTTCTTGCATACATCACACTTGAATGGCTTTTCCTCGGTGTGGATCGTCTGGTGTTTACTAGTTTGAAGTGTCAGGTGTCTCATTAGATTATTGCTTATAGATTGTTTCTCATCATTTTGAAAAGATATTTCATTCTTCTGATTTTCCGCGTCCTCTTCTTTTTGTCTGGTGGTTTCTTCAGCTGATGAGACTATTTTATTCGATAGTTCAGCTTCAGTACAGTTCGTTTTTAACAGATTGGACTGATGGGTTTCTTTTGCGAAAATGATCGCATGATCAGAGGCTTCTTCATTCATTGAATTCATCTTTGACACTCAAATTTTGACTTGTATCTTTATTTTCCAGCTTCAAACTAAAGCTGAGATGTAATGGCAAGTATGAATTAACATAAAAAAATGTCTGCTCAAACTGAGCCGTTGTACTAAACTGTTTTAGATTTTATGACAAACAGAAATAATTCTTTACTTTAAGGATTTTGATCATACATTGGTTAAAGCAAGTTAAAAGCAAGAAAAGAAAAATACACAGTTGCTTGTTTAAAGAGAATAGATATGTTTGTTATATATTGAATTATTATATTGTCTCCCAAGTCCCCGTTTTCTTTTTTTTAAGGAATGAGCTACACCTCTTATTAAGATACCTTATTATTATTCATATTGTAGACACTTTATTAAGACTCTTATTCCACACCTTTTATGAAAGAATGAGAAATAATTTAGAAAATTAAAAATAAAATAATAAATTTTTCGATATTAAAGGCAAACTGAAAGATAATCATAAAGTATAAGCCCATTTAAAATAAGATTTTACTTATACCGAGATTTCATTAGCACTAATTAAGACGGATCAGAATTTTCGTAGAATTTCCCGATTGGCTGAAGAATACTGAGTGGTTCAGATTAGTTCAAGCCCATATCTCTGTAATAATAAAATCTTATTATGAATAGCCTCAAGTACGAATTTCGTTGCTCTACTGTTTTTCTTTGAGGATTTTATACAAGTTTCATTACAACTATATATGACGTAAATAGAAAAACAAAAATGTTATGGCATCACCTCTTATGACATCGCTTATCCGGGTTGCAGCGGTAGCTAGCAACCTAGCAAGAGACAATCAGGTCCAACTTTCACAGTCAAGAACGAACTAACTTATAAAAAGTTTACATTGAAGGACAAACTATAGCCCCAAGTGACTGAAGTATTATGCATTACTAGCAACCTAACTTACTTAGCTTCCTGATTGTCGGACGTTCGTCTCTTACTATTAAATTAAATTAAACTAACAAAAGGCCATAGTCTTTTTCCTGTTTGTAATTCACTGCGTTGGCGGTAACCTTGTAAGAGACGATTACGCTCTATAGTAAGAAAAACATTAGCCTTAAGCTCCTATTACATCAAGGATCAATATATTTCATTATACATGGGTACTATATAAGTGTCATTGGGTAAATCTGAAGTATGTACTTTGTTTTACAAAGTAGCTACAAAGACCTTTGTGATATTTCCCCCTCCCTAAGAACTAGGATTCTTGCCACGCCAATGATTGTACGGCAGGATTTACGATTTTCAGTGACAGTAGTTTTTTGTGCCATCATCATTTTTGTTTTCACTATGGAAAAAATCTAATTACACTGGTTAGAGAAGGAGCAGTGAATAGGTTAGGAGTGAGTTGTTTTGACTAAATCGTTATAGAGGGGTTTCTTGATCTTTTTCGCATGTTAAAAAAAATATAATTGTACTTAAAAACTGCTGTTCGATTGAATCTGAGCAAAGATTACTATTTAGTTACGTAAAAAACAGGTATACAATAGCATCACTCAACAATCAGATATGCTATACAATAGCATACAGGTGTAGAATAGTGTTGTGTAAGACCCAGATATGTGTAATAACGTCTTGAGGGGTCAGTAGCTCCAATAGTATATCCCGTATCTGTCGGTTTTAAAGCCTTATGCCTCACTGCTGACTTACTATATTCTATTGTGTGTTCTCTCTCTCTCTCTCTCTCTCTCTCTCTCTCTCTCTCTCTCTCTCTCTCTCTCTCTCTCTCTCTCTTTCTCTTTTTTTTAATGTAATAGTCATTGTATTTCGAATTGCATTTTAGGAACAAATGAACTTGGGTCAAGTCTTATTGGGTAAAAAGCCTTTAGCCGGACTTATTAAACATTTTACAATATTAATAGATTGGTTGATTCGTGTATTAGATACTAGCTTTCAGTGTCGATTGTAAATAAAAAAAATCAAGTATCTTTCAACTAAAAGCAAGGAGCAGAATTAAAACTCATAACGAACTAAGAATTATCCGTATATGAGAGGGGCTGCCCCTTCTTAATATCTGGTTGTTCACACTGATTTTTTTAGTTCTTTTAAAAAGCTTCTTATTCTTATTAAACGCCTCATGTGTTTTAGGGTTTTTAAGAATGGAGATAAAAAGTCAAATTTTGGAAAGTCAAAATTTCAACAAACATTGAGCCACTATGCACGAAAAGTCCCATTCTGATAGTTTTTCATATCATACCGAAAATCCCCTGTCAGTGGAAATTTTTTTCTGGAAATCCCCCCAATAGAAAGTTTATCCCGCGGAAAATTCCCCATGGAAAATTTTTCCCACGGGAAATCTTCTCTTTACCCCACGGAAAAGTCCCTCAGACAATTCAGATCCCGCGGAAAATTTCTCCAGGGACATATCCACATGTAAAACTGCGCTGCAAAAGAAAAAAGTACGACAAATAATAAGGATCTCATATGATAATTTTAGCAAATTCACCCATGTAAAATCCTTCCAGGAAATTTCATCTCCGGAAACTTTCCTTCCCACAAAAAATTCTTCCCGTCGAAAATCTTCCCATCCAAAAAATGTCTGTATACTTCCCAATAACAAATACTTTACGTGAAAAATCGTTAAGTTTTATTACTTAGATCACTATCCAAAGGGCTGTGTGGGGTCACGTCGTCCCCAGAGATATTATTATTATTGGAACTTTCAGTTATGTTGAAAAAATGGCTATCTCAAAATTTTGACCGGATCACTTTCGGCAAAAAAGCGGGTAGCAGGGGGCCTAGTTACCCTCCAATCTTTTCAGTCACTTAAAAAGGATATTGAGCTTTTAATTCTATTTGAGTGAGTTTCTTCCTAATTTTTTAGAAATATTGGTTCGATGCGACCATTCCTGGCGGAAAACGGAAAGACAAACTAACAAAAAAAAAAAAAATTGAAAAACCCAACAACTAATAAAAATGTATTTTCTACACGGGAGCTTGACATCTCTATATTTAGGTTCTCTGGACCGCTAAATCTGATGGTGCGAATCCCATTAAGATTTCTTGACCTTTTTAGGGCATTTTCTCGCTGTTTGAAAATGAGGCAAATTATGTGAGGCTCGTAGCTTTTGATCAGCAACATTAAACTTAACGAATCTTATATATTTAAAATCAGCCTATAAGGATAATTCTTTTAGCGTATTTATTGTTATCACAATTCCAGCTTTTAGAGTTTCGGTTACCATTGGGCCAAGTCATTACTTACTTACAATTTCGTTACCATGAACTGTTTTATTTAGTTTAGATCTTTTCAGCGATAAGATTTATAATGGGGAAACAAAACGAAGCAGTAGAAATGGTTATTCTAAGCCAAGTTTTGTAACTTTTAAGAAAAATGCGGTAGCTCTGATCTCCATTTGATGGCCCTTCACCCTGGAATAATCCATTGCATTAGCCAAAGAAATAATCATACAAAAACCAGTTTATCACCTCACTTATCGAGGAAAAATCAAACAGTTCGTCGTAACGAATTGTAGTGAGGAGCGACCCGGCTCAATAGTAACCGAAACTATAAAAAACAGAATTTCGATACCAATAGTTACATCAAAAGAATCATATTTTTTATATTGATTTTAAATATATAAGTTTGATCAAGTTTAGTCTTACCGATCAACAGTTACGAGCCTGAGAAAATTTGTCTTATTTTAGAAAACAGGGGGAAACGTCCCCTTACAGTCATAGAATCTGATCGAAAATAGGGGAAAATATCCCCTAAAAATTAATCTAAATAAAAATCAAACAATCAGATTCAGCGTATCAGAGAACCATACTGTAGAAGTGTCAAGCTCCTATCTACAGAAATGCGGAATTTTCCATTTTTTGCCAGAAGACAGATCTCGGAAGCGTATTATTTTTTTTTCCAGGGGTGACGGTAACGACCCAGTGGTTCTAATTTGTCACAAGAGGGCTCATTCTAACTGAAATGAAGAGTTCTAGTGCCCTTTTTAAGTGACCTAAAAATTGGAAGGCACCTAGACAACCTCCCACAATAATTTTTTTTCCAAAGTCACCGAATCAAAATTTCGAGATAGCCATTTTGTTCAAAAGAGTCGAAAAACCTAATAACTATGTATTTGAGGACGACTTAATCCCCCACAGTCCCCGGTGGAGGGTCTGTAAGTTACAAACTTTGACCATTGTTTGCATATAGTAATGGTTATTGGGAAGTGTACAGACGTTTTTGGGGGGACTTTTTGCGTTGGGGGGATGGTTCCGGGGAGAGGGCCAGGCTGTAGGATCTTTCCATGGAGGAATTTATCATGAGGGAAGAAAAATTTACCATGAAGGGGGGGGGGCAGGATTTTCTAATACTATTAAAAGAAACAATGAGAAAATAAATAAAAAAAACTTTTTTCTACTGGAAGTAAATTCACCATGCATGGCCAAAGGAAGGTGCACAAAGCAATATCCTCGACTTTTAGTATCCAACACAATTACTGGCAATGATGGTTACCCACAATATAGAAGAATATCTACTGAAGATGGCGGTAAAACAGCAATAATAAAGAAGCATAACGGTACCACCATCGAAGTAGATAACCAGTGGGTTGTTCCATATTCCCCATTATTATCAAAAACATTTAATGCACACATAAACGGTCACCGGGACACCATTCCCTGAGTCACCGTCGTCATTTATATATCCCCGAGTGCCCCCCCCCCGCCTCCCCGTTGTAGTTGTTTCCCTGTGTCCCAGTCGTCATTTGTGTCCCAGTGTCCCAGTCTGTAATTTCTCTTTGAGTGTCCCGGTCGTCATTTGTATTCCCTGTGTCCCGGTTTCCTGGTCGTCATTTGTGTCCCAGTGTCCCGGTCTGTATATACATTCGTTTTTGAATTGGAGTTTTTTTTTAGTTTTTACCTTCTTTTAGTTGTTTTAGCAATACCTCATGATTCTAATGATTGCCCTTGGGAATATAAAACCGAATGAATACACAGGGAATATAAATGATGACTGGGACACAGGGACACAACTACAATGGGGACGCCGGGGGGCACAGGGGGATATATAAATGACGACGGCGACACAGGGAATGTTCGATTAGCAATCACCATCAACAAAGCTCAAGGGCAGTCATTAGAATCATGAGGTATAGATCTGGATAAGGATGGTTTTTCCCATGGACAATTATATGTTGCATGTTCAAGAGTCAGTAAACCTGACCATCTATTTATATGCACAGACAATGGGACAGCGAAGAATGTTGTATATTTGCAAGTTTTACGTAGTTAAAAACATATATATATATATATATATATATATATATATATATATATATATATATATATATATATATATATATATATATATATATATATATATCCATATTCACAGGTGGGACACAGGGACACAACTACAATGGAGCGTAACTAATATGGCGCGTAACGATTTACGCGCGCGAAGGGACTTGGGGGGCAAGAAGTGCCCCCACCTACTAGGTGTTGGGGTGGCACTTCGCGCCAGCTTGTATATATACAACAGCTTGTATATATATATATATATATATATATATATATATATATATATATATATATATATATATATATATATATATATATATATATATATATGTATATATATATACTAGCTGATGGGGTGGCGCTTCGCGCCACCCCAACACCTAGTTGGTGGGGCGCTTTGCCCCCCCCCAAGCCCCCTCGCACGCGTAAGTCGTTAGGCGCCATATTAGTTACGCGCCATTGTAGTTGTGTCCCTGTGTCCCACCTGTGAATATAGACAGATTTATATATGTGTTTCAAACTACGTAGAAATTGCGAATATACAACATTCTTGGCTTTCCCATTGTCTGTGCATATACAAAGCCGTATGTACTAATAATGACGTCATATGCAAACGCTCTTTTTACAAATAAACAAACATGCATACACACAGCTCGTTTTTATATAGATAGATAGATAGATAGATACAATACAAATTAACTGCGTAAAACTTGCGAATATACAACATTCTTCGCTGTCCAATTGTCGCTGCATATAAATAGATTGTCAGGTTTACCGACCCTCGAACATGCAACGTACAATTGTCCATGGGAAAAACAATCAGTATTAAGATCTATACCCCATTTTTCTAATGATTGACCTTGAGCTTTGTTAATGGTGATTGCAAATGCTAATCGAATTGGGAATTGCAATCTTTTAAATTGAAAAGGCAGATCCGTTGGAATCATGGGAATGCGAGGCATAAAAACAGCCTCACCCTCAAAAGGCCCTGTCAAGATTGTGGCCTCTATTAGGTTTTCCATTGTTTTTTTTTACGGCAAGTCGCGTGCCAATGCAAAGCTTTGGTGGGTTGATATTTCTTAAAAGTATTATTGGTACGCCTATTTTTAGTTGTAGAACGTGTGGTGGAAACCCTGAAAGATCTATGGAATTTAAAAATTCAGATGGATAATTAACCGCTTCATTTGGTTCTAAAACTGTGTCGACCGACTTGTAAAGGACTGCCTGGTCTCGAATCTTGGTCAAAACAATATTGTTGATTTCGTGGACGTCTATATTTTTTGGTGCGAGAATCGCTCTTTCACTTAGCTATTAATTATTTTTATAATTTTTTAGAATATTCGGAAATACTTTTTCAATCATTTCATTTTTGGACGTTACTAAATTAGAGAAATCAGCAGGTAGTTGTATACGTCCTGAAATTGAGTCAACTGGGAGCTTTCCTTTTCCAATTGCCAGCAATTGATCTGAAAATGTTTGACCAGAGTCATCGTTTTGCAATCGGACACGCATATTTGTAGTTAATTTTAATATTTTTACGTGTGCCCATAAATTAGAATTTTTCAGGCAAGCATTCATTTCGTCTGCAGGCGTTGATCTAGGTATTATAGGTAATGTTTGCCTGAAATATCTCGCAAGCAATATTAATGTGCTGCCAAAGGGTTTCGACTTCCCTCTCAAATCTTTCAAGCATTGATCCAGAGCCTCGAGCAATTTTTTGTGTGCCATTGTGCACTCATCCCAAATAATAAGTTTGCATTGCTGCAATACTTTACCCATCCCAGATGATTTGGAAATATTGCACGTGGGAGTTTCTGTAGAATGCAAATTCAGAGGCAATTTCAAAGCGGAATGAGCAGTTCTTCCACCAGGCAGCAATGTTGCGACTATTCCGGACGACGCAATTGCCAACGCTATATAATTTTTTGATCGAATTGATGCCAGAATCAGTTTTATCACAAACGTTTTACCAGTACCTCCTGGCGCATCCAAAAAACACAATGCATTATCGTATCATAAATGTCTTTTTGTTCCGACGTTAACTTGGAAATGTTATTTTGTACATACGACAATAGATCACTCGTACTGTAACTTTGTTCACGATCCAATTCTACACATGTCGAAACAGCAGCGATACGGTTAAGTGAAGGCATTCCCAAATCCTGAAGAGGTTTGTTTGCCATACGTACGCACAAATCTTCTATAATAACTAAAGTGTAGTTATAAATTTCTGATGTAAAATCAAAAGTCATATCTGACGTCTCTAACTGTTTTCGATGGAGTATATCTTCGGACATTTTTGACTTATATTTTTCCCATAACTCTGTAGGAGCTGATGGAGAGTAAGTAGTTAAAATGATGACAAACAATGCACGAATTTGACTTGGGGTTGACATTTCGCACGCGTCATTGATGCAGTTATCCCAGTGTTGGTCATTCTCCAATAAATTCAGAGCTTGGCATGCACTACGGTAAGTGTCATGTATAGCACCGTTTACAGTTCTCAAATACTCAAAGGATGTCGGACCGGGTACATTCACCAAAAGCAGGCGTAGAAAGAAGCATTCATGTTGATATGGGTGAACGGTGTACAGTCTTCCTATCGTGGTATCTTTGAAGATGGTAGGTTGGCCGTCGACTGACTTACCCTGTTTTTGACGTTCAAATACTTTATTTTTAGTATTCCACGTGTAATACGAAGGCACTTCAGTATACAGCAGTTTTGTTGCAAAAGAATCATTTTTGCAAAGCGAAAATAAACTGTTAATGTTGTATTCGATGGATTCAGGGCTCTTTGTTGCACGTTGGTCTCCGTGAAATAAACACGTTGACCATTCTGTAAATGTACCGCTAAGTGAGCAACAGCTGGACTACGTTCATGTATCGGAAATGAAAGAATTCACCAAACAGCTTCATTACTGCTTATGTATCTTCCAGCCTGATATTGTACGATTTCGTCGAAATCTTTGATTTCGGGCTGCAAGCCAAAAACTGCCATGTCACTGCCTTTGTTGACGTATTTACATATGTATTTGATTGCCTTTACGGAGTTACAGTATTCAACGTTTATGTGTGCATTAAATGTTTTTGATAATAATGGGGAATATGGAACAAACCACTGGTTATCTACTTCGATGGTGGTACCGTTACGCTTCTTTATTATTGCTGTTTTACCGCCATCTTCAGTAGATCTTCTTCTATATTGTGGGTAACCATCATTGCCAGTAATTGTGTTTGATACTAAAAGTCGAGGATATTGCTTTGTGCACCTTCCTTTGGCCATGCATGGTGAATTTTCGTTAAGTGCACCGCAAGGTCCATGTATCATATTTTTTACAATAATATCATGTAACCCTTTATCGACATTTTTATTAGGTATTTCAGCGGAAATCACATCATCAATTTCGTTCGAAGTAATTTTTTTATTTAGCCAGATTAGTATATGTGCGTGTGGCAAACCTCGTTTTTGCCATTCCACTGAGTACATCCAGCATCGCACTGACCCAAACACTTCAAGTTTTACTATGTAGTTTATATTGATTTCAAATTTTGCCGGAAGACACGGGCCGTAATGTCATGCCTATGAACCGCCGATTGTCCTTGAAGTAAAAGCTGCAGTATCTCGTCCCAAGATTGATTACATGTTAATGTAATAAATAAATCTGGACGACCATAGAGACGAACATACGCAATAGCATCTTGAGCATATTCATGCCTATGACGGGGACTGCCAGCATATGACGAAGGTAAAATTGTTAATCTTCCAACGTTTGTGGTATTACCGTCATTTATAACTGCATCTCGCAAATGAATGTATTGTTCAGAGCGGAGCTTGGTCTGATTCAGGCGGATATGTAGCAAACGTTCTGATTCAATTTTAGCATACATATCAACGACAAATTTGTGAAACAATTCACGGCATTTTAAAATATAATTTTCTTCATCCTGCCGAATCATTAGTCTATAGGAATAATAATGCATCGCACTGCATTTCTTATTCATTTCTTTGTTAGTGGCTGGATTCATCAATTTAATATTAAAGTGATAGCCGTCGGCTCCATCCCAAAAATGATAGGATATTGTAGGGCATCGTAGCATCGATGAGTTTCAGCAATTCTTAACAACTGAGCGTTTCACTTATGAAGAATAATATCTCGAGGTAAAAACTGATCACCGACCATGACGATTGCCACTTATAGTGAAAGGGGAGGGCCACAGTTTATTAAATATTTATAGTTGCAGTCTTGGTGCTATGGGGTATAAGTTTTTGCAATTGTTGCAGCTTATAAAATGATCTTTGTACTGCTCAACAGATGCAAGAAAATCAACATTCTGCATCTTAAGGATGAGGGTGATCCTTCCCCAGGATTTGCTTGCTTGATGCTCATTCTTGTCACCTTGGCTAGTAGGCTGAAGTCCAACTAAGATCGATCTTTCTCCAGGAGACAAAAACTTAAAACAAAATCTAAAAAGTCTAGAAAAATAAAAATAAAATATAAGGAACTATAAGGGAATCAAAAAAATAACAATTAGGGGCAACACTTGGAAGGGACAAGATTTAAAAAAAAAGTAAAATGCCTTTATTTCTGTTTTCAGTGAAAGAAATTCGTAAAAACCAAAAACCCTCAAATAGATTTTGAAAAATTATATTTTGTATCTTCATTATAAATAGGAAAAATCTTTAACCTCCACGACCCCCATATTTTTCCATGAATTGGAATTGCAATGAACAATATTGAATATCTGGTTTTGGCACTGATAGCTTTTTATGCTTTCTATTGTGTATAATTTTGAGTAACCTCATTACATCAATTAAGACTGGTCTCCAGACTCTCTAGTATAAATGTGATTTCAGATTCAAATGTGACGTAATTGTATTGTTCTTACAGGGTGGTGAACTAGACTGGTCCATTTGCGAAATCCCCCAGTACGGCAGGTCCGACCATCTGTCTTATGTTTCAACCACTTGTCTTAAATTTTAGGCTATCTGTCTCAAAAGTGAACCAACAGTAGAGTGAAATTTTCATTTTACTTTTTATTGGCTGTCAGTAACGTTTTGGCTTAAGGCATAAAATACCCTTTTGCTTTTTAATAGCTTTTCGTCACTGGAAAACAATTCTAATTAGTTGAAAGTTATTTCATTCGACCATTCATCCAATAAAAAACCATTCCACTCTACTGCTGGTTCAAACTTGAAACAGAGGGCACAGTTTATAATGCCGTCGTACATGCTCATGCGCTTGTGACAGTAAGCAAGCGTTCTGGTCAAAAATAGAGAGACTGGGGCTACCTTTTTAGAGTAACCGCGATACGTCTGGTTCACCTTTCCTATTCCGTAAAGGCAATCAAATACATATGTAAATACGTCAACAAAGGCAGTGACATGGCAGTTTTTGGCTTGCAGCCCGAAATCAAAGATATCGACGAAATCGTACAATATCAGGCTGGAAGATACATAAGCAGTAATAAAGCTGTTACGCGAATTCTTTCATTTCCGATATATGAACGTAAACCAGCTGTTGTTCACTTAGCGGTAAATTTACAGAATGGTCAACGTGTTTATTTCTCGGAAACCAACGTGCAACAAAGAGCCCTGAATCCACCGGATACAAAGTTCACCGGTTTCTTTTCGCTTTGCAAAAATGATTCTTTTGCAAAAAAAAACTGCTGTATACTGAAGTGCCTTCATATTACACGTGGAATACTAAAAATAAAGTATTTGATCGTCGAAAACAGGGTAAGTCAGTTGACGGCCAACCTACCATCTTCAAAGATACCACGATAGGAAGACTCTACACCGTTCACCCCAATCAACATGAATGCTTCTTTCTACGCCTGCTTTTGGGGAATGTACCCGGTCCGATATCCTTTGAGTATTTGAGAACTGTAAACGGTACTATACATGACACTTACCTTAGTACATACCAAGCTCTGAATTTATTGGAGAATGACCAACACTGGGATAACTGCATAAATGACGCGTGCGAAACGTCAACTCCAAGTCAAATTCGTGCATTGTTTGTCATCATTTTAACAACTTGCTCTCCATCAGCTTCTATAGAGTTATGGGAAAAATATAAGTCAAAAATGTCCGAAGATATACTCCATCGAAAACAGTTAGAGACGTCATATATGACTTTGATTTTACATCAGAAATTTATAACTACACTTTAGTTATTATAGAAGATTTGTGCGTACGTATGGCAAACAAACCTCTTCAGAATTTGGGAATGCCATCACCTAACCGTATCGCTGCTGTTTCGACATGTGTAGAAACGGATCGTGAACAAAGTTACAGTACGAGTGATCTATTGTCGTATGTACAAAATAACATTTCCAAGTTAACGTCGGAACAAAAAAGACATTTATGATACGATAATGCATTGTGTCGATAACAACGTTGGAGAAATTTTCTTTTTGGATGCGCCAGGAGGTACTGGTAAAATGTTTGTGATAAAACTGATTCTGGCTTCAATTCGATCAAAACATGATATAGCGTTGGCAATTGCGTCGTCCGGAACAGCCGCAACGTTGCTGCCTGGTGGAAGAACTGCTCATTCCGCTTTGAAATTGCCTCTTAATTTGCATTCTACAGAAACTCCCACGCGCAATATTTCAAAATCATCTGGGATGGGTAAAGTATTGCAGCAATGCTAAATTATTATTTGGGATGAGTGCACAATGGCACACAAAAAATCGCTCGAGGCTCTGGATCAATGATTGAAAGATTTGCGAGGGAAGTCGAAACCCTTTGGCAGCACATTAATATTGCTTGCGGGAGATTTCAGACAAACATTACCTATAATACCTAAGTTAACTCCTGCAGACGAAATGAATGCTTGCCTGAAAAATTCTACTTTATGGGCACACGTAAAAACATTAAATTTAACTACAAATATGCGTTTCCGATTGCAAAACGATGACTCTGGTCAAACATTTTCAGATCAATTGCTGTCAATTGGAAACAGAAAGCTCCCAGTAGACTCAATTTCAGCACGTATACAACTACCTGCTGATTTCTGTAATTTAGTAACGTCCAAAAATGAATTGATTGAAAAAGTATTTCCGAATATTCTAAACAATTATAAAAATAATAAATGGCTAAGTGAAAGAGTGATTCTTGCACCCAAAAATATAGACGTCCACGAAATCAACAATATTGTTTTGACCAAGATTCGAGACCAGGCAGTCCTTTACAAGTCAGTCGACACAGTTTTTGAACCAAATGAAGCGGTTAATTATCCATCTGAATTTTTAAATTCTGTGGATCTTTCAGGGGATCAAATAGGCGTACCAATGATACTTTTAAGAAATATCAACCCACCAAAGCTTTGCAATGGCACGCGACTTGCCGTAAAAAAAAAAACAATGGAAAACCTAATAGAGGCCACAATCTTGACAGGGCCTTTTGAGGGTGAGGCTGCTCTTATTCCTTGCATTTCTATGATTCCAACGAATCTGCCTTTTAAATTTAAAAGATTGCAATTCCCAATTCGATTAGCATTTGCAATCAACATAATCAAAGCTCAAGGTCAATCATTAGAAAAATGTGGTATAGATCTTAATACTGATTGTTTTTCCCATGGACAATTGTACGTTGCATGTTCGAGGGTCGGTAAACCTGACAATCTATTTAAAGGTAGCGACAATTGGACGGGGAAGAATGTTGTATATTCGCAAGTTTTACGCAGTTAGTTTGTATTGTATCTATCTATCTATCTATCTATATAAAAACGAGTTGTGTGCATAAATATCTGTTGGGGTGGTGCCACCCCAACACCTAGTTTGTGGGGGTGCTTCGCGCCCCCAAGCCCCCCCCCCCCGCGCACGTAAGTCGTTACGCGCCATATTAATTACGCGCGATTATACTTGTGTCCCTGTGTCCCACCTGTGAATATAGATAGATATATTTATATTTTTAACTACGTAAAACTTGCGAATATACAACATTCTTTGCTATCCCATTGTCTGTTTATATAAATAGATTGTCAGGTTTACCAACTCTTAAACATGTAATATAATAATTGTCCATGAGAAAACAATCCTTATTTATAGCTATACCGCATTTTTCTAACGATTGCCCTTGAGCTTTGTTGATGGTGATTGCTAATAGAACATCCCCTATGTCCCGTCGTCATTTATATATCCCCCTCTGTCCCTGGCGTCCCCGTTGTAGTTGTGTCCCTATGTCCTGTCGTCATTTATATTCCCTGTGTCCCGGTCGTCATTTGTGTCCCGGTATCCCAGTCTGTAATTTCTCTTTTGAATGTACCGGTGGTCATTTATTTATATTTTTAACTACGTAAAACTTGCGAATATACAACATTCTTTGCTTTCCCATCGTCTGTTCATATAAATAGATTGTCAGGTTTACCAACTCTTAAACATTCAATATAATAATTGTCCATGGGAAAACAATCCTTATTCAGATATATACCGCATTTTTTTTCAGTCTGTAATTTCTCTTTTGAATGTCACGGTGGGCATTTATATTCCCTGTGTCCTGGTATTCATTTGTGTCCTGGTGTCCCAGTTTGTAGTGTCATCTCATAATGACGTCATATACAAAGCCTTATATACTTATAATGACGTCAAATGCAAACCCACAAACAAACAAACATGCATATATACAACTTATTTTTATATATTATAGAATACAGTTTCTTTTTTAATTTTTTTTTTTGTTTTTTCTTTTCTTAGTTTTTTCTTTTTTAATTCTTCTTTTTTTAGTTTCTTCTTTTGATTGATTTGTTTTCTTCAGTTTGTCAATGTTCATTCTAACATTGACACTTGGAAAAATCTTTACGTGCCAAGCATGCTAAAGCTCCAACAATTTATAATAAACCTCAAAATTTTGGGTATTTGTTTTAAGGTTTTCGAATTACTTTCATCTATTGTCAAAATATATTGAAATATTTGTGTAATTCCCAGTTTTTTTTAGTTTTTTCTTATTTTTAATTTTTACCTTTTTTTCTTTTTAGTTTTTTACCTTTTTTATTTTTTTTTATTTTTTTACGTTTTTTCTTTTTAGGTTTATTTATTTATTTTTTTTTAATTTTTTAAGTTTTTTCTTTTTAGGTTTTTTTTTTAGTTTTTTAGGTCTTTCTTTGTAGCAGATCACTTTTGAATAATTACATTTTAATGATTCTCCTTTGGACCAAAGGATAGAGACCTGAATTCTATATTAATTTTTGGTACTACAATTACAAAAAATATATCCTCGAGCCACAACATGAGATATATTCAGATAAAATTTCTCTTGATTCAGTCACAAAGAGATAAAACCGAAAGTTCCAAGCTTAGAACATATGGTTTTTAGAAATCTGGGAAGCTTCAATAGTCAAATATTTTTGAAAAAATTAGTACGAAAAGACATTAAGCTGCCGAAAGAGGAAAAATCTGGTAATTGTAAAAATATTTGTATATATTTTAACAAGGGAATACAACTATTCAAAAACCTTAACAAATAAAAAAAAAGAAATTTGAAGCTTAGTAGATATTGTTGTTAGAAATCGGACCTTGCCATATTTGACTCTATCGCAAGCTATATTCGATAAAAGCTTACCTAGGTGTCCAGCAAGGAAAAATCTTTGTTTCAAAGTCCTTTAGTATCCAAGTAAAGCTAAAGGCACACAAGTGATGACTACTCCCAAAGAGCGAAAAAGGCCAGAGCTGATTTTACAAAATCACGTAGACGCAGTTTGTACGATTCGGCATTCCTGTGTTCAGTACAGCTATAAACTTTCTTCCTAGCTTCAAAATGTTTCTACTAAAAGCTGGCAGAGAATTGTTCAAGAGGCTTTATGGTTGAATAAGGGAACTTAGAGATGGTTAAGAAAATTCCCATTTCCCTGATCCAACCGATACTACCCTTGATTATGTGAATTCCACTGCTAAAGTTCCTCGAATTATACAATTTCTTGATGTGACCAAATTCACGTGTGCTGATATCATACATAATATCGTATTGATATCCTGCAGTGCTGTATTGGATGGACCCTTGCCTTTGCGTTTCCGAATGTGTTTTTGCTCTGGAACCTTTTTGCACCCATGGAAATATGCCCTCGTCATTTATATACCTAAACCAGATGGTGATCCAACGAACGTTGGCCCATATAGTCTTATTAGCTTCTTGTCTTACATTGAGAAAGTTTGCAAAAGCGTTTCCAATCATACACGTTGTCAGGACCTTAAGTTAAACTACACCTACGGTGCCCCGGCAACGTGAAGTGTTGTGGCAATCTTTGTCCGGCTTCGCCGACTAAAGTGTTGCGAGAGCAATACTTTGGTTTTGTTTCATCGCTATCTATCAGTAATCACATGATCAAAGGCTATTCCTCAGCGTTGAAAAAACAACAACAAAATAGAATCGAAAGAATGGACTAAATTGACTTTGCAGCCAGTTGAACTTTATCCTTTTCAATCGTAGACATCGTTACGGATGAAAACTCGGAACAATCTATATATATAAAAATAAGTTGTCTGTGTGTGTGTCTGTCGAGTGACGTCATGTTTGTGTGTCGACTGACGTCATGTTTTTGACTGACGAAATTACAGACCGGGACATCGGGACACAAATGACGACCAGGACACCGGCACATAGGGAATATAAATGACGACCCAGACACTCAAAGAGAAAGCGACCGGGACACAAGGAATGTTCGATTAGCAATCACCATCAACAAAGCACCGGGACACAAATGACAACCGGGACACAGGGAGTATAAATGACGACCAGGACATGAGTAAAAAGAAACTGAAAAAAACTAAAAAAAGGTAAAAACTAAAAAAAACAAAAAGAAAAAAAAACTAAGAACTAATAAAAAAAAGCTAAAAAACTAAAAAAATTAACAAGAAAAAAAATATAAAAGGAAAAAAATAATGGAGAAAAACAAAACTAAAAAAATAAAATAAAAAAAAACTAAAAAGAAAAAAGAAAAAAAACTAAAAAACTAAAAAAAGTAAAAACCAAAAAAAAACTAAAAAGAGAAAAAGGGGAAAAATACAAAAATTTATTTCATCATATATTGGGTAAAGATTGGGCAGTTTGTGAACCACGGTTCACGAGTAAGAAATTTCTATAATGTGGATTATAGAAAAATAGGTTTAGAAAAACGAATTAGAAATGATTTAACAGATAAAGATATTGAGGCATTTAGAAGGGAGCTCTTGGACTCGCATGTAAAAAATAAGTTGAAAGCGTTAGAAGACAATGAAAAAGATGCACATGGTGTAATTATGCTGTTAAATGAAATAATGGGCAGTTGTGCAGAATCATGTGGCCTGACTAAAAAATTAAAAAAGAATGAGGGATATTTTGACTTGGATTGCAAGTTAATGAAAGAAGAAGCAAAATATTTATTAAATCGTTTGAATGAATTTGATAGCGCCGAAGATCAAAGTGTAAAATTGGCTAAATATAAAGATAAAAGAAGAGAATATAAAAGTTTAATAAAAAAAAAGAGTATGGGAATAAGAAGAAACTGGCTATTGCTGATGATTTCAGAAATAAAGATTTTTAAAAAGTTTTGGGGCTATATAAAGAATGATAGTGGAAGGAGAAATGTTAATACCCAGCCTGTTCCGGAAGCTGATTCATGGCCTGATTACCTAAATAATTTAGAAGGTGTTTGTGCAGATCTTCAGGAGGTAGCGCATACCCCAGAGATGGTTATTTATCCCATGAGAGAACATGATTACGATTTAGTTGGTGATGTGAATGGCCAAGATATTAAGTTAATATTTAAGAATTTAAAACGTGGCACTGCTGCGGGTGTTGATGGTATACCAATATTATTATTTAAGAATTTTCTTTCCATTTTGATGCCGATAATTGTTCTTCTTTGTAATAAGGTGTTAAGGTCAGAGCAATGGCCAAGCACTTGGGAGACATCATTGTTTATACCACTTTTTAAGAGAGGAAACCCGAAGGCTCATGAAAATTATCGTTTAATCGCACTTGTCCCTGCTTTAAGTAAGGTTTTGGAGAAAATATTAGATATCAGGCTTTCCAACTGGTTAAATAAAAATAATTTAATACATGAGGAACAAGGAGGTTTCAGGACAGGGTATGGGACGACAGATAGTGTGTTTATTTTTAAAGGCATTAATAGATAAATATGGAAAGGGTAAAACTTGTCTTTATGTGGGATTTCTGGATCTCCATAAGGCTTTTGATAGTGTCGAAAGAAAGTTATTGAAGGATGCCATGCTAAATATTGGCCTTCCCCATTCATTTGTTAGATTTATAGTGAGCATGTATACTTGTGTGAGTGGAATCATTCAAGTTGGTAATAGGTTTTCGAAGCTTTTTGATATTAAGCGGGAAGTAAAACAGGGCAGCACCCTTTCACCTAAGTTGTTTAATATTTTTATTAATGATGTTGTTAATTTTCTAGAGAATAGATGGGCTCCGAAAGTTAGCCTAGGGACTCAAAAACTATCTCTCTTATTATTTGCAGATGATATTGCTTTGGTGGCTGATAAACCGCAAGATCTACATACTCTTTTGAATCTCATAGAAGAATATTTGCATATAAAAAAGTTAAGGCTGAATACGGAAAAGAGCGAAGTTGTTATTTTTAAAAAAAGGAAGGTTGGGGACGATGAAAAATATACATTTAGATTTAATAATAAGGAACTATTTATAAGTAAAAGAATAAAATATTTAGGCTTTAACTTATCGGAAAATGGAAGCCTAAGGAGTCATGTTGATGAAATAATTAAGAGAGGTAGGGTGGCCATGTCAGCTATATTTAGATACCCGACGATAATGGGGATCAAAAACCTAAAAATGCATAAAAGAATATTTAACACAAAAATTTTACCCGTGATACAATATGGAGCAGAGATATGGGGTGGAGAAACGGTGCAGCAACTGGAGTCCCTTCAGCTCCAGTATTATAAAAGAGTGTTTGGTCCACATCAGACAACTCATTCACAGATTCTGAAAGGTGATAAGGGCCTGTTTTCCTTAAGGCTACGCAGGTATATTTTAATGTTTAGGTTCTGGTTGAAGTTAACTAAGAGTAATGAAGATAGACTAGTAAGAGCGGCACATGAACAGATGTTGAAATGTGGTTTAAAAACCTCGTGGCCATCCCAAATTAAATCATTACTAGAAAAAGTAGGAATGCCTTATTTATGGAATAATGATCTTTGCTCTCGTGATGTACCAACAAATTTAGAAAGCCAGGTACGATTTATATTATTTACCATCTCAGAAACGAATGTATACACAGACCGGGACACCGGGATACAAATGGCGACCGGGACACAGGGAATATAAATGACGACCGGGACACAGGGTCACAACTACAACGAAGACGCGGGGGGGGGGGGGCACAGGGGGATATATAAATGACGACGGGGACACACGGAATGTTCGATTAGCAATCACATTAACAAAGCTCAAGGGCAATCATTAGAATCATAAGGTATAACTAAAGAAACTAAAAAAAAGGTAAAAAACTAAAAACTAAAAAAAAGACAAATTCAAAAACGAATGTATATACAAACCGGGACACCGGGACACAAATGACGACCGGGACACAGGGAATATAAATGACGACCGGGACACAGGGTCACAACTACAACGGGGACGTGGGGGTGGGCACAGGGGAATATATAAATGACGATGGGGACACACGGAATGTTCGATTAGCAATCACCATCAACAAAGCTCAAGGGCAATCATTAGAATCATGATGTATAACTAAAAAAACTTAAAAAAGGTAAAAAACTAAAAACTAAAAAAAAACACAAATTCAAAAACGAATGTATATGCAGACTGGGACACCGGGACACAAATGACGACCGGGACACAGAGAATATAAATGACGACCGGGACACAGGGACACAACTACAATGGGGACGCCGGGGGGCACAGGGGGATATATAAATGACAACGGTGACACCGGGAATGGTCGATTAGCAATCACCATCAACAAGGCTCAAGGGCAATCATTAGAATCATGAGGTATAACTAAAAAAACTAAAAAAAGGTAAAAAATTAAAAACTAAAAAGCCTCTCCATTCGAGACGAATGGACAGGCTTTGTCGACGCCCTATGCGCCACCGATGGCTCTGGAGGAACTAAGGTCTAAGGTCTAGGATCATATAAGATATTGTTCCAAGTTTTCATCCGTCACGATGTCTACGATTGAAATGGATAAAGATTAACTGGCTGCAAAGTTAATTTAGTCCCTTCCTTCGATATTATTTTGTAGTATTTGTTTTTTCAACACTGAGGAATAGCCTTTGATCATGTGATAACTGATTGCGTTCTTGTTTGGACATACCGTTTTAAAAACTTCGATAGGCTGACAACTTCATCATTTAACCAATAGTGAGGAAACAAGCACAAACGAGAATTTAAAACAATGTGATAGTTTCGTATAATTAGTAGAATGTCATTTATGATATTTTGATCCTAAAAAGTTAGGGATAGCTTTCAATACAGACTAAATTATATAAGATACTAGCTGTTGGAGTGGCGCTTCGCGCCACCCCAACACCTAGTTGGTGGGGGCACATCGCACCCCCCAAGCCCCCCCACGCGCGTAAGTCGTCACGCGCCATATTAGTTACGCACCATTGTAGTTGTGTTCCTATGTCCCACCTGTGAATATATATATATATATATATATATATATATATATATATATATATATATATATATATATATATATATATATATATATATATATATATATATATATATATATATATATATATATATATATATATATATATATATATATATATATATATATATATATATATATATGTATATATATATATATATATGTATGTATATATATATATATATATATATATATGTATGTATATATATATATATATATATATATATATATATATATATGTATATATATATATATATATATATATATATATATATATATATATATATATATATATATATATATATATATATATATATATATATATATATATATATATATATATATATATATATATATATATATATATATATATATATATATATATATATATATATATATATATATATATATATATATATATATATATATATATATATATATATATATATATATATATATATATATATATATATATATATATATTGCTAATCTAAAGAATGAATTTGTAATTGTGCCAGTGGATAAAGCTAATAATAATTTTGCCATAATTTGTCAGAAGCTGCATTGTGATATCTTAAAAAGGGAGTTAGGCACAACTAATGTTTATGAAAAGGTAAATATAGAGGATGAGAATTTAATTGAAAAGACTGAAGAAATACTTTTTAAAAATTTTAATATTAAAATAAATGACAATGATAAAAAGTTCCCTTTCCTATATTGGACTGTAAAATTTCATAAGAATCCCCCTAAACCACGGTTTATTGCTGGAGCAGCTAAATGTCCAACCCGCATTGCTGCTACTGACCTCTCTTTAATTTTAAAGGAAATTGTAAATAAACTTAAAACCTATTGTTCTGGTATTAAAAAATTTTCGAATTTTAATCCATATTGGAGTGTTAATAATTCACTGCAGGTGATAGATTCTTTAACAATGGTTTCAGCTAAAAGAATTGAGTCTTTCGATTTTGCGACAATGTATACTAATTTATCACTCAATTTAGTGTTAGATAATTTAAAAACTGTTATAAAGAAATCTTTCCTCTTATCTAGTAAAAGGTTCTTAAAAATAGACAGTTATAATAAAAAAGCCATATGGACAAACTGCTTTAATACTACAGTTAACTTGAGATGTTACAGCTTGGATATGATTTTTGAGTTATTGGAATTTGTTTTATACAATACTTATATAAGATTTGGGGGTGATTTGTACAAGCAAATTATGGGAATTCCCATGGGGGGGAATGCCAGCCCATTTATAGCTGACTTGTTTTTAAGTCAACTAGAATATAAATATATGATGGATAAGAATAATCCAATTAATTTAAAACATGCTTTGTCAAATAATAAAAGATATTTAGATGATATTTTGGTCTTAAATTGTAAGGATTTCATTGATATTTCTAAAAATATATATCCATCAGAGCTTATTCTTGAGCCTAGTCATGGCGCTGGTCATGAAGATCATTTCTTAGATTTAAATATTAATATTTGTGATAATAATAAATTAAGTTTTAAAATGTATAATAAAACGGATGATTTTGATTTTGAAGTGATTAGTTTCCCATTCCCTGAAAGTAATATACACTCAAATATCACATATTCAGCGTTTTTCTCACAGTTACTTCGTTATGCAAGGATTTGTAGTAATTATATTGATTTTAAAAATAGATGTAAAATCTTAAGCCAAAAATTTATATCAAGAGGTTTTTCTGCAAATAAATTAACTTGGCAATTTAAAAAATTTAGTTTTCATTATAACGAACTTTTAAATAAATATCAAAAGAATTATCTAGAAATACTTAAAGAAATTTTTGACTAATTTCGGAGGTTCGAGAAATGTTGTCACAGCGCCATTTATTTTGAATTGTGTTTCTATTTGAGCGGAATTTTTAAAAAATTAGCCACATGGTAAAGATGAATTATATAATTGTTTAGTTCATTCAGGTTTTTTGCAATGTGTTAATATTTGTGATTTGGTAAAATTTATAATATTTAGTTTACCTATTGTTGCTAAAGGGAGGGATATATTAACAGGATAAGCTTGTTTTGGTTTTACTTGGTTGTTTTACATTTGCTGTTTTTTTCATAGACATGTATTTTGGGGGTGATACCTGACGCGGGGATGCCATGGATATTCTGTGGTAGCCACAACACTGTGCTGGGTATTAAATTATGAGAATTTAGAGTGGCGAAACCCTATATAGGCCAGTGTATTCTCCTGATGAGCCCTTATGTTGGGTGTTGCCTCTGAATTATTTGTCTATATTATTTTTTCTATGGTTTGGTAAATGACGACTTATACTTATTGACGACATGACTGCCTGTCCATGGATTATTCTTTATGGTTGATTGTGTGTGGCTATGCTGTTTGACCTATGTGATTGTATGGATGAGTAGGGTTAAGGCCTCATTCAAGTGCTGGTCTATATTAATCACTAATTTAGGAAAACAGTCTTCCTTTTCTCCTTCTGTCTCCTTTTTTTTTTTTTTTTTTTTTTTTTTTTTTTTTTTTTTTTTTTTTTTTTTTTTTTTGTGCTGTAGCATTGGTGATTTCTCTTTTCATGATATATATATATATATATATATATATCTTCTATATATATAAAAATAAGTTGTCTGTGGATGGATGGATGTGTCAGGTGACGTCACCTGAAAAAACTGGATTAGGTGACGTCAAAACTGAAAAAACTAAAAAAAGGCAAAAACTACAAAAAAAAATAAAAACTAATAAAAAAAATTAAAAAGCTAAAAAACTAAAAAAACTATAAAGGTAAAAACCAATAAAAAACTAAAAAAAAAACTGAAAAAACTAAAAAAAGGCAAAAACTACAAAAAAAAACTAAAAACTAATAAAAAAAGTAAAAAAGCTAAAAAACTAAAAAAACTAAAAAAACTAAAAAAAGGTAAAAAACTAAAAAAAATAAAAAATAAAAAAAAACTAAAAAAAAGGAAAAAACTGAAAAATAAGCTAAAATAAAGGTAAAAACCAATAAAAAACTAAAAAAAAAAAAGGAAAAAACTAATAAATGACGACACTCAAAGAGAAAGCGACCAGGACAAAAGGAATGTTCGATTAGCAATCAACAAAGCACCGGGACACAGGGAGTATAAATGACGACCAGGACATAAGTAAAAAAAAAAAACTATCTATATATATAAAAATAAGTTGTCTGTGGATCTGTGGATCGTGGATCAGGTGACGTCACCTGAAAAAACTGCATCAGGTGACGTCAAAACTGAAAAAACTAAAAAAAGGCAAAAACTACAAAAAAAACTAAAAACTAATAAAAAAATAAAAAAGCTAAAAAACTAAAAAAACTAAAAAAAGGCAAAAACTACAAAAAAAAACTAAAAACTAATAAAAAAGCTAAAAAACTAAAAAAACTAAAAAAAAAGGCAAAAACTACAAAAAAACTAAAAACTAATAAAAAAAATAAAAAAGCTAAAAAACTAAAAAAACTAAAAAAACTAAAAAAAGGTAAAAAACTAAAAAAACTAAAAAGTAAAAAAAAATAAAAAAGGTAAAAACTAAAAGAACTAAAAAAGAAAAAAATAAATGACGACACTCAAAGAGAAAGCGACCAGGACAAAAGGAATGTTCGATTAGCAATCAACAAAGCACCGGGACACAGGGAGTATAAATGACGACCAGGACACAAGTAAAAAAAAAATTAACAAAACTAAAAAGAAGGTAAAAACTACAAAAAAACTAAAAAGAAAAAAAAACTAAAAACTAATAAAAAAACTAAAAAATCTAAAAATCTAAATAAACTAAAAAAGAAAAAAAAAGGAAAAAAATAAAGGAGAAAAACAAAACTAAAAAACGAATGTATATACAGACCGGTACACCGGGATACAAATGACGACCGGGACACAGGGAATATAAATGACGACCGGGACACAGGGACACAACTACAACGGGGACACCGGGGGAAACAGGGGGATATAAATGACGACCGGGACAAAAAAACTAAAAAGAAAAAAAAAACTAAAAACTAATAAAAAAACTAAAAAATCTAAAAATCTAAATAAGCTAAAAAAGAAAAAAAAGGAAAAAAATAAAGGAGAAAAACAAAACTAAAAAACGAATGTATATACAGACCGGGACACCGGGATACAAATGACGACCGGGACCCGGGACACAGGGAATATAAATGACGACCGGGACACAGGGACACAACTACAACGGGGACACCGGGGGAAACAGGGGGATGTAAATGACGACCGGGACACCGGGACAGGGAATGGTCGATTAGCAATCACCATCAACAAAGCTCAAGGGCAATCATTAGAATCATGAGGTATAGATCTGAATACAGATTGTTTTCCCATGGACCATTATATGTTGCATGTTCAAGAGTCGGTAAACCTGACAATCTATTTATATGCAAAGACAATGGGACAGCAAAGAATGTTGTATATTCGCAAGTTTTACGTAGTTAAAACCATATATATATATCTATCTATATTCACAGGTGGGACATAGGGACACAACTACAATGGCGCGTAACTATTATGGCGCGTAACGACTTACGCGCGCGGGGGGGCTTGGGGGGGGCGCGAAGCGCCCCCACCAACTAGGTGTTGGGGTGGCGCGAAGCGCCACCCCAACAGCTAGTGTATATATATAAATATATCTATATATATAAAAATAAGTTGTCTGTGGATCTGTGGATCAGGCGACTTCACCTGAAAAAACTGGATCAGGTGACGTCAAAACTGAAAAAACTAAAAAAAAAGCAAAAACTACAAAAAAAACTAAAAACTAATAAAAAAAAATAAAAAAGCTAAAAAACTAAAAAAACTAAAAAAAGGCAAAAACTACAAAAAAAACTAAAAACTAATAAAAAAGCTAAAAAACTAAAAAAACTAAAAAAAAGGCAAAAACTACAAAAAAAACTAAAAACTAATAAAAAAAATAAAAAAGCTAAAAAACTAAAAAAACTAAAAAAACTAAAAAAGGTAAAAAACTAAAAAAACTAAAAACTAAAAAAAACTAAAAAAAAAGGAAAAAACTGAAAAATAAGCTAAAATAAAGGTAAAAACCAATAAAAAACTAAAAAAAACTGAAAAAAATAAAAAAAGGCAAAAACTACAAAAAAAAACTAAAAACTAATAAAAAAAGTAAAAAAGCTAAAAAACTAAAAAAACTAAAAAAACTAAAAAAAGGTAAAAAACTAAAAAAAATAAAAAATCAAAAAAAACTAAAAAAAAGGAAAAAACTGAAAAATAAGCTAAAATAAAGGTAAAAACCAATAAAAAACTAAAAAGAAAAAAAGGAAAAAACTAAAAAAAATTTTCATCTAAAAAACTAAAAAAAACTAAAAAAGGTAAAAACTAAAAGAACTAAAAAAGAAAAAAATAAATGACGACACTCAAAGAGAAAGCGACCAGGACAAAAGGAATGTTCGATTAGCAATCAACAAAGCACCGGGACACAGGGAGTATAAATGACGACCAGGACATAAGTAAAAAAAAAACTAACAAAACTAAAAAGAAGGTAAAAACTACAAAAAAACTAAAAAGAAAAAAAACTAAAAACTAATAAAAAAACTAAAAAATCTAAAAATCTAAATAAACTAAAAAAGAAAAAAAAAGGAAAAAAATAAAGGAGAAAAACAAAACTAAAAAACGAATGTATATACAGACCGGGACACCGGGATACAAATGACGACCGGGACACAGGGAATATAAATGACGACCGGGACACAGGGACACAACTACAACGGGGACACCGGGGGAAACAGGGGGATATAAATGACGACCGGGACACCGGGACAGGGAATGGTCGAATAGCAATCACCATCAACAAAGCTCAAGGGCAATCATTAGAATCATGAGGTATAGATCTGAATACAGATTGTTTTCCCATGGACCATTATATGTTGCATGTTCAAGAGTCGGTAAACCTGACAATCTATTTATATGCAAAGACAATGGGACAGCAAAGAATGTTGTATATTCGCAAGTTTTACGTAGTTAAAACCATATATATATATATATATATATATATATATATATATATATATATATATATATATATATATATATATATATATATATATATATATCTATATTCACAGGTGGGACATAGGGACACAACTACAATGGCGCGTAACTATTATGGCGCGTAACGACTTACGACTGATTGTCAGGTTTACCGACTCTTGAACATGCGACATATAATGGTCCATGGGAAAACAATCCGAATTCAGATCTATATGATTGCCCTTGAGCTTTGTTGATGGTGATTGCTAATCGACCATTCCCGGTGTCGCCGTCGTCATTTATATATCCCCCTGTGCCCCCCCGCGTCTCCGTTGTAGTTGTGACCCTGTGTCCCGGTCGTCATTTATATTCCCTGTGTCCTGGTCGCCATTTGTATCCCGATGTCCCGGTCTGTATATACATTCGTTTCTGAGATGGTAAAGATAGATAGATAGATAAGTGTATTTCAAAAATCCGTGGGCCATATACACAAAAATAAATAACAAATAAGCAAGGAAATTAACAACAGTACGAACACGCACAAAAAAACAGAATTAAACGCAAAAAGTACCTAATCTAACTACAAAAGAAATTAATCATATAAAACTTTTTCTTCTTATTAAAGATTTATCTATATATACTCCCACTCGAAATATTGTGGTTGGGTTACTATTTTGTAGAATACCCGGAAGCATCAAATGGACCCCATGCAAATAAATTTCCCGTAAATTCAAGAGCACCGGGCATTTCCGGAGAAGGGGAAAGGGGAAAGGGTTTTTACAAAGGGGACAAACATACCGCCTATCAGGACAAACTATCATTTTATTTTTGTCGAACGTTTTTTGCCTGTTCTGGATTGGAAGACAATTTGCCCTAAGCTGAATCCAACGACGTAGAATCATAGCCGGTAAGTTAAATTTAAAATAAACTTCCTCCCCAAAACTAGGTTTTGCCTGATTATAATGTTGCAGGCCTGTAGAATCAAAAACCAGCCCTTGCCAATGCTGAATTTCCTGACTCTCTAATATAAATCGTACCTGGCTTTCTAAATTTGTTGGTACATCACGAGAGCAAAGATCATTATTCCATAAATAAGGTATTCCTACTTTTTCTAGTAATGATTTAATTTGGGATGGCCACGAGGTTTTTAAACCATATTTCAACATCTGTTCATGTGCCGCTCTTACTCGTCTATCTTCATTACTCTTAGTTAACTTCAACCAGAACCTAAACATTAAAATATACCTACGTAGCTTTAAAGAAAACAGGCCCTTATCACCTTTCAGAATCTGTGAATGAGTTGTCTGATGTAGACCAAACACTCTTTTATAATACTGGAGCTGAAGGGACTCCAGGTGCTGCACCGTTTCTCCACCCCATATCTCTGCTCCATATTCTATCACGGGTAAAATTTTTGTGTTAAATATTCTTTTATGCATTTTTAGGTTTTTGATCCCCATTATCGTCGGGTTTCTAAATATAGCTGACATGGCCACCCTACCTCTCTTAATTATTTCATCAACATGACTCCTTAGGCTTCCATTTTCCGATAAGTTAAAGCCTAAATATTTTATTCTTTTACTTATAAACAGTTCCTTATTATTAAATCTAAATGTATATTTTTCATCGTCCCCAAGCTTCCTTTTTTTTAAAAATAACAACTTCAGTCTTTTCCGTATTCAGCCTTAAATTTTTTATATGCAAATATTCTTCTATGAGATTCAAAAGAGTATGTAGATCTTGCGGTTTATCAGCCACCAAAGCAATATCATCTGCAAATAAAAAGAGAGATAGTTTTTGAGTCCCTAGGCTAACTTTCGGAGCCCATCTATTCTCTAGAAAATTAACAACATCATTAATAAAAATATTAAACAACTTAGGTGAAAGGGTGCTGCCCTGTTTTACTCCCTGCTTAATATCAAAAAGCTTCGAAAACCTATTACCAACTTGAATGATTCCACTCACACAAGTATACATGCTCACTATCAATCTAACAAATCAATGGGGAAGGCCAATATTTAGCATGGCATTCTTCAATAACTTTTTGTCGACACTATCAAAAGCCTTATGGAGATCCAGAAATCCCACATAAAGACAAGTTTTACCCTTTCCATATTTATCTATTAATGCCTTTAAAATAAACACATTATCTGTCGTCCCATACCCTGTCCTGAAACCTCCTTGTTCCTCATGTATTAAATTATTTTTATTTAACCAATTGGAAAGCCTGGTATCTAATATTTTCTCCAAAACCTTACTTAAAGCAGGGACAAGTGCTATTAAACGATAATTTTCATGAGCCTTCGGGTTTCCTCTCTTAAAAAGTGGTTTAAACAATGATGTCTTCCAAGCGCTTGGCCAATGCCCTGACCTTAACACCTTATTACAAAGAAGAACAAATATCGGCATCAAAATGGAAAGAAAATTCTTAAATAACAATATTGGTATACCATCAACACCCGCAGCAGTACCACCTTTTAAATTCTTAAATATTGACTTAATCTCTTGGCCATTCACATCACCAACTAAATCGTAATCATGTTCTCTCATGGGATAAATAACGATCTCTGGGGTATGTGCTACCTCCTGAAGATCTGCACAAACACCTTCTAAATTATTTAGGTAATCAGGCCATGAATCAGCTTCCGGAACAGGCTGGGTATTAACATTTCTCCTTCCACTATCATTCTTTATATAGCCCCAAAACTTTTTAAAATCTTTATTTCTAAAATCATCAGCAATAGCCAGTTTCTTCTTATTCTCGTACTTTTTTTTTCTTTTTATTAAACTTTTATATTCTCTTCTTTTATCTTTATATTTAGCCAATTTTAAACTTTGATCTTCGGCGCTATCAAATTCATTCAAACGATTTAATAAATATTTTGCTTCTTCTTCATTAACTTGCAATCCAAGTCAAAATATCCCGCATTCTTTTTTAATTTTTTAGTCAGGCTACATGATTCTGCACAACTGCCAATTATTTCATTTAACATCATAATTACACTATGTGCATCTTTTTCATTGTCTTCTAACGCTTTCAACTTATTTTTTACATGCGAGTCCAAGAGCTCCCTTCTAAATGCCTCAATATCTTTATCTGTTAAATCATTTCTAATTCATTTTTCTAAGCCTATTTTTCTATAATCCACATTATAGAAATTTCTTACTCGTGAACCGTGGTTCACAAACTGCCCAATCTTTACCCAATATATGATGAAATAAATTTTTGTATTTTTCCCCTTTTTCTCTTTTTAGTTTTTTTTTGGTTTTTACTTTTTTTAGTTTTTTAGTTTTTTTTCTTTTTTCTTTTTAGTTTTTTTTATTTTATTTTTTTTAGTTTTGTTTTTCTCCTTTATTTTTTTTCCTTTTTTATTTTTTTTCTTGTTAATTTTTTTAGTTTTTTAGCTTTTTTGTTTTTTTTATTAGATCTTAGTTTTTTTTTCTTTTTGTTTTTTTTTAGTTTTTACCTTTTTTAGTTTTTTTAATTTTTTTTTACTTATGTCCTGGTCGTCATTTATACTCCCTGTATCCCGGTTGTCATTTGTGCCCCGGTGCTTTGTTGATGGTGATTGCTAATCAAACATTCCTTGTGTCCTGGTCGCTTTCTCTTTGAGCGTCCGGGTCGTCATTTATATTCCCTATGTGCCGGTGTCCTAATCGTCATTTGTGTCCCGATGTCCCGGTCTGTAATTTCGTCAGTCAAAAACATGACGTCAGTCGACACACAAACATGACGTCACTCGACAGACACACACACAGACAACTTATTTTTATATATATAGATTGTTCCGAGTTTTCATCCGTAACGATGTCTACGATTGAAAAGGATAAAGTTCAACTGGCTGCAAAGTCAATTTAGTCCCTTCTTTCGATTCTATTTTGTTGTTGTTTTTTCAACGCTGAGGAATAGCCTTTGATCATGTGATTACTGATCGATAGCGATGAAACAAAACCAAAGTATAGCTCTCGATACACTTTAGTCGGCGAAGCCGGACAAAGATTGCCACAACACTTCACGTTGCCGGGGCAACGTAGGTCTAGTTTAACTAAAGGTCCTGACAATGTGTATGATTGGAAACGCTTTTGCAAACTTTCTCAATGCAAGACAAGAAGCTAATAAGACTATATGGGCCAACGTTCGTTGGATCACCATCTAGTTTAGGTATATAAATGGCGAGGGCATATTTCCATGGGTGCAAAAATACAGCACTGTAGGATATCAATACGATATTATGTATGATATCAGCACACGTGAATTTGGTCACATCAAGAAATTGTATAATTCGAGGAACTTTAGCAGTGGAATTCACATAATCAAGGGTAGTATCGGTTGGATCAGGGAAATTGGGATTTTCTTGACCATTTCTAAGTTCCCTTATTCAACCATAAAGCCTCTTGAACAATTCTCTGCCAGCTTTTAGTTGAAACATTTTGAAGCTAGGAAGAAAGTTTATAGCTGTACTGAAAACAGGAATGCCGAATCGTACAAACAGCGTTTACGTGATTTTGTAAAATCAGCTCTGGCCTTTTTCACTCTTTGGGAGTAGTCATCACTTGTGTGCCTTTAGCTTTGCTTGGATACTAAAGGACTTTGAAACAAAGATTTTTCCTTGCTGGACACCTAGGTAAGCTTTTATCGAATACTAGCTGTTGGGGTGGCGCTTCGCGCCACCCCAACACCTAGTTGGTGGGGGCGCTTCGCGCCCCCCCAAGCCCCCCCGCGCGCGTAAGTCGTTACGCGCCATAATAGTTACGCGCCATTGTAGTTGTGTCCCTATGTCCCACCTGTGAATATAGATATATATATATATATATATATATATATATATATATATATATATATATATATATATATATATATATATATATATATATATATATATATATATATATGGTTTTAACTACGTAAAACTTGCGAATATACAACATTCTTTGCTGTCCCAATGTCTTTGCATATAAATAGATTGTCAGGTTTACCGACTCTTGAACATGCAACATATAATGGTCCATGGGAAAACAATCTGTATTCAGATCTATACCTCATGATTCTAATGATTGCCCTTGAGCTTTGTTGATGGTGATTGCTAATCGACCATTCCCTGTCCCGGTCGTCATTTACATCCCCCTGTTTCCCCCGGTGTCCCCGTTGTAGTTGTGTCCCTGTGTCCCGGTCGTCATTTATATTCCCTGTGTCCCGGTCGTCATTTGTATCCCGGTGTCCCGGTCTGTATATACATTCGTTTTTTAGTTTTGTTTTTCTCCTTTATTTTTTTCCTTTTTTTTTCTTTTTTAGCTTATTTAGATTTTTAGATTTTTTAGTTTTTTTATTAGTTTTTTTTTCTTTTTAGTTTTTTTGTCCCGGTCGTCATTTATATCCCCCTGTTTCCCCCGGTGTCCCCGTTGTAGTTGTGTCCCTGTGTCCCGGTCGTCATTTATATTCCCTGTGTCCCGGTCGTCATTTGTATCCCGGTGTACCGGTCTGTATATACATTCGTTTTTTAGTTTTGTTTTTCTCCTTTATTTTTTTCCTTTTTTTTTCTTTTTTAGTTTATTTAGATTTTTAGATTTTTTAGTTTTTTTATTAGTTTTTAGTTTTTTTTTCTTTTTAGTTTTTTTGTAGTTTTTACCTTTTTTTTAGTTTTGTTAATTTTTTTTTTACTTATGTCCTGGTCGTCATTTATACTCCCTGTGTCCCGGTGCTTTGTTGATTGCTAATCGAACATTCCTTTTGTCCTGGTCGCTTTCTCTTTGAGTGTCGTCATTTATTTTTTTCTTTTTTAGTTCTTTTAGTTTTTACCTTTTTGCCTTTTTTTAGTTTTTTCAATTTTTTTTTTAGTTTTTTATTGGTTTTTACCTTTATTTTAGCTTATTTTTCAGTTTTTTCCTTTTTTTTAGTTTTTAGTTTTTTTAGTTTTTTACCTTTTTTTAGTTTTTTTAGTTTTTTTAGTTTTTTAGCTTTTTTATTTTTTTTATTAGTTTTTAGTTTTTTTTGTAGTTTTTGCCTTTTTTTTAGTTTTTTTAGTTTTTTAGCTTTTTTATTAGTTTTTAGTTTTTTTTTGTAGTTTTTGCCTTTTTTTAGTTTTTTTAGTTTTTTAGCTTTTTTATTTTTTTATTAGTTTTTAGTTATTTTTGTAGTTTTTGCCTTTTTTTAGTTTTTTTCAGTTTTGACGTCACCTGATCCAGTTTTTTCAGGTGACGTCACCTGATCCACGATCCACAGATCCACAGACAACTTATTTTTATATATATAGATAGTTTTTTTTTTTACTTATGTCCTGGTCGTCATTTATACTCCCTGTGTCCCGGTGCCTTGTTGATTGCTAATCGAACATTCCTTTTGTCCTGGTCGCTTTCTCTTTGAGTTTCGTCATTTATTTTTTTCTTTTTTAGTTCTTTTAGTTTTTACCTTTTTTAGTTTTTTTTAGTTTTTTAGATGAAAATTTTTTTTAGTTTTTTCCTTTTTTTCTTTTTAGTTTTTTATTGGTTTTTACCTTTATTTTAGCTTATTTTTCAGTTTTTTCCTTTTTTTTAGTTTTTTTTTATTTTTTATTTTTTTTAGTTTTTTACCTTTTTTTAGTTTTTTTTAGTTTTTTTAGTTTTTTAGCTTTTTTACTTTTTTTATTAGTTTTTAGTTTTTTTTTGTAGTTTTTGCCTTTTTTTAGTTTTTTCAGTTTTTTTTTTAGTTTTTTATTGGTTTTTACCTTTATTTTAGCTTATTTTTCAGTTTTTTCCTTTTTTTTTAGTTTTTTTTAGTTTTTAGTTTTTTTAGTTTTTTACCTTTTTTTAGTTTTTTTAGTTTTTTTAGTTTTTTAGCTTTTTTATTTTTTTTATTAGTTTTTAGTTTTTTTTGTAGTTTTTGCCTTTTTTTTAGTTATTTTAGTTTTTTAGCTTTTTTATTAGTTTTTAGTTTTTTTTTGTAGTTTTTGCCTTTTTTTAGTTTTTTTAGTATTTTAGCTTTTTATTTTTTTTATTAGTTTTTAGTTTTTTTTGTAGTTTTTGCCTTTTTTTAGTTTTTTCAGTTTTGACGTCACCTGATCCAGTTTTTTCAGGTGACGTCACCTGATCCATCCACAGACAGACAGACAACTTATTTTTATATATATAGATAGCTTGCGATAGAGTCAAATATGGCAAGGTCCGATTTCTAACAACAATATCTACTAAGCTTCAAATTTCTTTTTTTTATTTGTTAAGGTTTTTGAATAGTTGTATTCCCTTGTTAAAATATATACAAATATTTTTACAATTACCAGATTTTTGCTCTTTCTGCAGCTTAATGTCTGTTCGTACTAATTTTTTCAAATATATTTGACTATTGAAGCTTCCCAGATTTCTAAGAACCATATGTACTAAGCTTGGAACTTTTGGTTTTATCTCTTTGTGACTGAACCAAGAGAAATTTTATCTGAATATATCTCATGTTGTGGCTCGAGGATATATTTTTTGTAATTGTAGTTCCAAAAATTTATATAGAATTCAGGTCTCTATCCTTTGGTCCAAAGGAGAATCATTAAAATGTAATTATTCAAAAGTGATCTGCTACAAAGAAAGACCTAAAAAACTAGAAAAAAACTAAAAAGAAAAAACTTAAAAAAATAAAAAATAAATAAATAAAAAACCTAAAAAGAAAAAACATAAAAAAATAAAAAACATAAGAAAAGGTAAAAAACTAAAAAGAAAAAAGGTAAAAAATTAAAAATAAGAAAAAACTAAAAAAAAACTGGGAATTACACAAATATTTCAATATATTTTGACAATAGATGAAAGTAATTCGAAAACCTTAAAACACCCAATTTTATATACCCAATATACCCTTAAAATATCCAAATTTGAGGTTTATTATAAATTGTTGGAGCTTTAGCATGCTTGGCACGTAAAGATTTTTCCAAGTGTCAATGTTAGAATGAACATTGACAAACTGATGAAAACAAATCAATAAAAAGAAGAAACTAAAAAAAGAAGAATTAAAAAGAAAAAAACTAAGAAAAGAAAAAAAAAAATTAAAAAAGAAACTATATTCTATAATATATAAAAATAAGTTGTATATATGCATGTTTGTTTGTTTGTGGGTTTGCATTTGACGTCATTATAAGTATATAAGGCTTTGTATATGACGTCATTATAAGATAACACTACAAACTGGGACACCAAGACACAAATGAATACCGGGACACAGGGAATATAAATGCCCACCGGGACATTCAAAAGAGAAATTACAGACTGGGATACCGGGACACAAATGACGACCGGGACACAGGGAATATTAATGACGACAGGACACAGGGACACAACTACAACGGGGACGCCAGGGGCAGAGAGGGATATATAAATGACGACGGAAAATAGGGGATGTTCGATTAGCAATCACCATCAACAAAGCTCAAGGGCAATCATTAGAAAAATGCGGTATATATCTGAATAAGGATTGTTTTCCCATGGACAATTATTATAATGAATGTTTAAGAGTTGGTAAACCTGACAATCTATTTATATGAACAGACGATGGGACAGCAAAAAATGTTGTATATTCGCAAGTTTTACGTAGTTAGAAATATAAATAAATGACCACCGGTACATTCAAAAGAGAAATTACAGACTGGGATACCGGGACACAAATGACGACCGGGACACAGGGAATATAAATGACGACAGGACATAGGGACACAACTACAACGGGGACGCCAGGGGCAGAGGGGGATATGTAAATGACGACGGGACATAGGGGTTGTTCGATTAGCAATCACCATCAACAAAGCTCAAGGGCAATCGTTAGAAAAATGCGGTATAGATATAAATAAGGATTGTTTTCTCATGGACAATTCTTATATTACATGTTTAAGAGTTGGTAAACCTGACAATCTGTTTATATAAACAGACAATGGGATAGCAAAGAATGTTGTATATTCGCAAGTTTTACGTAGTTAAAAATATAAATATATCTATCTATATTCACAGATGGGACACAGGGACACAAGTAAAATCGCGCGTAATTAATATGGCGCGTAACGACTTACGTACGCGGGGGGGCTTGGGGGCGCGAAGCACCCCCACAAACTAGGTGTTGGGGTGGCACCACCCCAAAAGATATTTATGATATATATATATATATATATATATATATATATATATATATATATATATATATATATATATATATATATATATATATATATATATATATATATATATATATATATATATAAATAAGTTGTATGTCTGTTACACTATCTTCTATATATATACTAGCTGTTGGGGTGGCACTTCGCGCCCCCCCCCGGGCGCGTAAGTCGTTACGTGCCATATTAGTTACGCGCCATTGTAGTTGTTTCCCTGTTTCCCCCCTGTGATATATATATATATATATATATATATATATATATATATATATATATATATATATATATATATATATATATATATATATATATATATACACTAGCTGTTGGGGTGGCGCTTCGCGCCACTTCAAGCTCCCCTGCGCGCGTAAGTCGTTACGCGCCATATTAGTTACGCGCCATTGTAGTTGTGTCCCTGTGTCCCACCTGTGAATATAGATAGATTTATATATGTGTTTCAAACTGCGTAAAACTTGCGAATATACAACATTCTTGGGTTTCCCATTGTCTGTGCATATACAAAGCCTTATGTACTAATAATGTCGTCATATGCAAACGCTCTTTTTACAAACAAACAAACATGCATATACACAACTCGTTTTTATATAGATAGATAGATAGATAGATACAATACAAATTAACTGCGTAAAACTTGCGAATATACAACATTCTTCCCCGTCCAATTGTCGCTACCTTTAAATAGATTGTCAGGTTTACCGACCCTCGAACGTGCAACGTACAATTGTCCATTGGAAAAACAATCAGTATTAAGATCTATACCACACTTTTCTAATGATTGACCTTGAGCTTTGATAATGTTGATTGCAAATGCTAATCGAATTGGGAATTGCAATCTTTTAAATTTAAAAGGCAGATTCGTTGGAATCATAGGAATGCAAGGAATAAGAACAGCCTCACCATCAAAAGGCCATATCAAGATTGTGGCTTCTATTAGGTTTTCCATTGTTTTTTTTTTACGGCAAGTCGCGTGCCATTGCAAAGCTTTGGTGGGTTGATATTTCTGAAAAGTATCATTGGTACGCCTATTTGATCCCCTGAAAGATCCACAGAATTTAAAAATTCAGATGGATAATTAACCGCTTCATTTGGTTCCAAAACTGTGTCGACTGACTTGTAAAGGACTGCTTGGTCTCGAATCTTGGTCAAAACAATATTGTTGATTTCGTGGACGTCTATATTTTTGGGTGCAAGAATCGCTCTTTCACTTAGCCATTTATTATTTTTATAATTGTTTAGAATATTCGGAAATACTTTTTCAATCAATTCATTTTTGGACGTCACTAAATTACAGAAATCAGCAGGTAGTTGTATACGTGCTGAAATTGAGTCTACTGGGAGCTTTCCGTTTCCAATTGACAGCAATTGATCTGAAAATGTTTGACCAGAGTCATCGTTTTGCAATCGGAAACGCATATTTGTAGTTAAATTTAATGTTTTTATGTGTGCCCATAAAGTAGAATTTTTCAGGCAAGCATTCATTTCGTCTGCAGGAGTTGATCTAGGTATTATAGGTAATGTTTGTCTGAAATCTCCCGCAAGCAATATTAATGTGCTGCCAAAGGGTTTCGACTTCCCTCGCAAATCTTTCGATCATTGATCCAGAGCCTCGAGCGATTTTGTGTGTGCCATTGTGCACTCATCCCAAATAATAAGTTTGCATTGCTGCAATACTTTACCCATCCCAGATGATTTTGAAATATTGCACGTGGGAGTTTCTGTAGAATGCAAATTAAGAGGCAATTTCAAAGCGGAATGAGCAGTTCTTCCACCAGGCAGCAATGTTGCGGCTATTCCGGACGACGCAATTGCCAACGCTATATCATGTTTTGATCGAATTGATGCTAGAATCAGTTTTATCACAAACATTTTACCAGTACCTCCTGGCGCATCCAAAACGAAAATTTCTCCAACGTTGTTATCGACACAATGCATTATCGTATCATAAATGTCTTTTTGTTCCGACGTTAACTTGGAAATGTTATTTTGTACATACGACAATAGATCACTCGTACTGTAACTTTGTTCACGATCCAATTCTACACATGTCGAAACAGCAGCAATACGGTTAGGTGAAGGCATTCCCAAATTCTGAAGAGGTTTGTTTGCCATACGTACACACAAATCTTCTATAATAACTAAAGTGTAGTTATAAATTTCTGATGTAAAATCAAAAGTCATATCTGACGTCTCTAACTGTTTTCGACGGAGTATATCTTCGGACATTTTTGACTTATATTTTTCCCATAACTCTGAAGGAGCTGATGGAGAGCAAGTTGTTAAAATGATGACAAACAATGCACGAATTTGACTTGGAGTTGACGTTTCGCACGCGTCATTTATGCAGTTATCCCAGTGTTGGTCATTTTCCAATAAATTCAGAGCTTGGCATGCACTACGGTAAGTGTCATGTATAGTACCGTTTACAGTTCTCAAATACTCAAAGGATGTCGGACCGGGTACATTCACCAAAAGCAGGCGTAGAAAGAAGCATTCATGTTGATTGGGGTGAACGGTGTAGAGTCTTCCTATCATGGTATCTTTGAAGATAGTAGGTTGGCCGTCGACTGACTTACCCTGTTTTCGACGATCAAATACTTTATTTTTAGTATTCCACGTTTAATATGAAGGCACTTCAGTATACAGCAGTTTTTTTGCAAAAGAATCATTTTTGCAAAGCGAAAAGAAACCGGTGAACTTTGTATCCGGTGGATTCAGGGCTCTTTGTTGCACGTTGGTTTCCGGGAAATAAACACGTTGACCATTCTGTAAATGTACCGCTAAGTTAACAACAGCTGGTTTACGTTCATGTATCGGAAATGAAAGAATTCGCGTAACAGCTTTATTACTGCTTATGTATCTTCCAGCCTGATATTGTACGATTTCGTCGATATCTTTGATTTTGGGTTGCAAGCCAAAAACTGCCATGTCACTGCCTTTGTTGACGTAATTACATATGTATTTGATTGCCTTTACGGAGTTACAGTATTCAACGTTTATGTGTACATTAAATGTTTTTGATAATAATGGGGAATATGGAACAACCCACTGATTATCTACTTCGACGCTGGTACCGTTACGCCTCTTTATTATTTCTGTTTTACCGCCATCTTCAGTAGATATTCTTCTATATTGTGGGTAACCATCATTGCCAGTAATTGTGTTGGATACTAAAAGTCGAGGATATTACTTAGTGCACCTTCCTTTGGCCATGCATGGTGAATTTTCGTTCAGTGCACCGCACTGAACGAAATGGATTTTTTTTAATGGATCCATTAATAGATGCTCATTTCAAGACAACCCATCAAAAAGAAGGAGGTTTTTAGTCGCTTAGCTTCTCTTCATCTCTCGTCGCACAATGACGTTGTTTAGTGGTTTTAGCACGGCGTTATTAAACATCTTCTGCCAGAGCTTTGACTAGCGATATAATTAAACTCCGAAATCTCCGGTTTTATAAATATTACACCTTATTCAAGGACAGATCTTCATCCATTAGCTTTCCCTTTTCCGTATCTTCAGAAGTAAGAAGAAAGCTAAAAGTTTGAGGTAGAAAGAAAAAACATGTCCCTAGAGAAACGAGGAAGCTTTCTCATTTAAAGAATAAACTTAGGACTAATCCACATGGACCCTTCCGGGCAAGTTTAAACCGTTATTAAGAAAACAAAATAAAAAAAAATTTCCCTTGGAATTGTCATTTTCCTCTTCTCTCTCAAGACAGCAGCATTAACAACTTTTTGAATGCATTTCAAAATAGGCTTGGAACTCCAAGCACGCTTTCTGAAAACCACAGAGAAGGCATTCCGGGTCTTATCACAATAAGCTGCTATATTAAAAGCTGTATATGCGTATACATCTCTTAAACTTGTTGGCAAACTAAAACTAACAAAACTATTTAATTTTTGGGCGAATGTTTGCTCCCCATAGGCGATGCTGTTTTAAAGTGACCGCATTATAATAATTTTAAACTAGCAAAAACTGAATTACATCATATTATAAACTGTTTCAGGAGATAAAATATAGTATTATAAACTTAATAAACAGACTTAAATTAGTTATCGAAGTTCTTTAAAGCGTTTTTGATTCCCAGTTATTCATTCCGATAATTTCAGTGCATATAACTACAAACACTGTGTTTATATGTCAGAGTTCAAAATTCAGTTCACTGTCAGAGTTCAAAGAGTGTAGAGTTAAACCAGTTTTCAATTGAATCGGATATAGTCCTTGCTGAAAATTTGATGAACTTGCGTGAATAACCAAGCACATATTACAAATGTGAGTACTTTTTGGGCGGCGAATTGGAACATTTTGTTGTTGAAATTTGTTACCTGTAGTGCCCCCCCCCCACTGTGACTGAAGATCGTAAAACGGCAAAATACAAATCGTTCAATCTTGTTCTATATTCATTTTAGGGATAGCCCTTATGGCCATCAGTAGTTATTAAAACCACCAAACTACTACTACTACTACTAATAACTCACTGCAGCACCAAGCCGCCGGAGGCAAACACAGTTACGCACGCTCCTCCTCCAGCCTAATCTATTCAAAGCCTCCCTCTTTACACCCTCCCAGGAAGTTCCCATTTCCTTTAAATCTTTATTTATGACATCCTCCCAACCCAGACAAGGACAACCTGCTTTCCGTGTAGCCCTGGACGGCTGGCCAAAAGGAACAATCTTCGGTAACTTGTCATCCCTCATCCATAGAACGTGGCCTAGCCATCTCAACCTTTCTTTCATTATAGCCCTAGAAAGCGGGATTGAACCACACTTTTCGTACAACCTACTGTTTAAAAAACGGTCAGTCAGCCGGGTACCCAGACCAATCCGTAGGCAATTTCTCTGGAAAACGACTAGTAAATTTTCATCTGCTTTTCGGAGCGCCCATGCTTCAGAACCATATTTGACCACTGTAATCACTGTAGCTTCCAATATTCTAATCTTGGTTTGCAGACTTATCTTTCTATTCTTCTAAACTTTTTTTTAACTGCGAAAAAACACCCTGAGCCTCAGCTATTCTACTTTTAACATCTTCACTACTCCCACCATCTTTGCTAATAATACTATCAAGGTAACTGAAGCTCCCAACCTGATCAATCTTTTTGTAAAAAATCAATTTACAAGTTCCCACAATAGCACATGAGAATACCGATAGTAAAAGTAAAAACAATGCCTATAATGAAGGTTTGAATAATGCAAAAAGAAAAGAAGAAAAAGCTGAAAAGGAAAAATTACTGTGCAAAAAAAAAGATAAGATGTTTCAGCAGCCTCAAAAACTGGTCTTTATTAGAAAAGGCAAAGCCATTTTGCTAGTAAATGATTTCGTTAGTAAATGATACTATGCAGGAATTTCGTACCCGCATAGTAATCAAAACTTTAGAAATGCATTGTGAAAAAAAAAGATCAAGTGAGAGAAAGTCACCGTTTAAGATGATTCAGGAATAGTAACTTCGAATAATCTCAAGTTTAAATGTTTTCTACTATAATGTATAATGAATAAATAACCTGTGTGGGTCGTTTCCAAGCATAATGTAATGTTAAAGAACATAATACATCTTTAATGAATGGTTACTACTGTGCATTGGCCATGGAACTCTCCTCTGGAGAATCAGGATTGAAATTAAAGTCACTCTTCTGTAGATGAAAGATTGCCCAAGATCATCTTAGTTGGGCAACCATATAGTGTCGAACGAAAGGCATTTCTCCACCGAACGGTGTAGGAGGATGTCTTTCAAAGTGATCTAAGGGGTATGGGAACTCATTAGGTGAGCGCAAAAAGAACGGTTTTGAGTATATTGGGGTGAACGAGGAGCGTGCTTAAATACATGTTGAAGTACCAAGGCGGCCTGGTGCAGGATTGAGTTGTTATTAATAGTCGTATTTTTGTTACCTATCAAATTTGCCTATCAGAGTTGTCTATCATTGCTAATAGCATATGACAATAGCATATCATTGCTAATAGAATATTGCTAGAGCATACGGCATATTTGGATGGCTGCCAATCAAAAGTGAAAGATATGACGCTGTCAGGCAGAACTGCAATAGCACAAGAACTGCACAAGAAAAAGCTGGGATTTAAGATTCAGGCAGAACTGCACAAGGAAAAGCGTGTGGTTTAAGCTTATTACTCATATCTAAGAAGGTTTACTTGTTGAACGTTCAATCAACAGTGAAGTATCGTTTTCGTTACCTCATACCATTTTTAAATTACTGAGTTATAAGTAAAAATGCCACTAAACAAAACTTTCCAAACGCAAAATTTCAGCTTCTTTAAATTTTCGTATTAAAAATTGCAACACCCTCTACAGTACCATCTCAAACATAAGCATCTCGGAAACTGTTTATGCAGAATTTTTGAAATTATTTGAGCATCTAATTTGGCATGTATTTTAATACTTAGAAAAGAGATTAACATCTCAAAAAAAGCAATTAAAAAGGCAATTAAAAGATTATTTCAAACACAAGATTTTATCACGAGCCTCTTAAATTTACAAATTCTGAGAACACCCACTGAGGGAGATCGTTATGAAAAATATTGATCTAAGAAGCAGTTAATGCATAATTTTTGAAATTATTTTACTATTCAAATTAATGTATGTTTAAATATTAACACAAAGAAACTCCTATCAACTATTTGGAGACGCTTTATAAAGAACAATTAAAAATACTAATAAGTAAACTATTCCTAACACAAGATTCCACGACGAGCCCCAAAAATTTACAAATGATATATCCAAATATTCTCTGAAAGTATCATCACGAATATTAAAAGACGTATACGTCTAGGAAAAAGTTTCCACAAAATATTTGAACAAATTTGGGTATTTAATTTAGGTTTCATTTAAGCATACTCACAACGCTGCTTCTATGTTCTTCACATGGACATAACGGTATGCAAAACCGTAAAACATCGTAACGAGTTAGATTTTTGATCTGTCTCTATTTTAAGTACAGATATAGATCTCTAAACTGATCAATGACGTCCCAGAGTCTCCATCCCAATGCAAGTTCAATATGGACTGCTACAAGTTCATGTGGTCCCATTCCCGATTTTGAAACAGAATTTAAGTTTTCCTTCATAAGCTAGATTTCAAGTCGCTGAGAAAAGGGGCTACCTGAATCGGCAAACATTCAGTTCCCTTCCATTTAAACTTGGCTCATTCGTTAAAGAAAAAACTTGTGGTTAGATTTACTGTTCAACTCTAAAAGCTTGAGTTATGCACGATAAAACTTTTCTATGTTCCTAAATTAGTGGCATCATTTACGATTAAATATCCGATCGAGGTTTTCAGATGGCTCTTGAATCTCATTTTGAAAGAGTCTACAGAGGAACTTTTGTGGATAACTTCCCGAGAAAGATCATTCTAGGACGAAGTGCAACATCGGATGAAGCTATTCTTCAATTACTCTTTCTCGGCTTGCTATTCTCAAGATAATTGGACCGACCTGTGTGCCTTCATGTTTGTTTTGTTGGTTATTTAATTGGAGGCACAATACGAGAAACCTCTAAAAAGGATGCGAATTTAAGTACTTGCAGAAAATAGGCATCGAAGCTACATCAAACCCTTTCACTAACAGACTGGAGAGAGTCATGGGGAAAACTAAGTCTGCCCTATTAGCCCAATTTTGTTCTTTCGGAATGATGCCAGCAATGTTTTCGGAGTGCCTTCATACAGCGGACATGAATACTCCGCAATGGGTACGATGCAAGACTTGCAAAGTGAAGTGATCGAAAAAAGGGTATAACTGATATAAAGGGTTTATTTTTGCTAAGTCTTGGCTTTTTAAATAATTGAGTAAAAAACAAAAAACATAAAAAATTGTTTTCCTAGTGCAAGTTTTGATCATGAGTCTCCTATTTCTACAGAACCTAACTGAGTTTTTCAATCATCATTTTTATATTGTCATGAACAGAAAGATGTCTTCAAAGCCATTATTGATGTATAAAACAGGTTCTCATGTTATTTTGTAAACTCTGCTCGCTCCTTTTTTCTGTTTTACTTTGTTGTTGTTTTAACAAATATTACTTTTATTAAATATGTATGTTGAAACCAGCTGCAAAAAGAGACTGAAATTTCTATCTGGGCTTTCTTTAAACAAATAAACAATAACCTTCCGTTCGAAATTGAAAAAATCCGCTTCATCGCCCGGAGACATTATATTCACAAAAATTCAGCTTCAAGAAGATTGACGTGTCCAATCATTTCCATTTTTGTTAACACTCCGAATGACTGAGCAACAATTAAAAAGGCTATTAAATACATCTATTATGGCAGAAAATCATTCTGAGCCTCTTAAATCAACAGATAAAAAAACAAGAGTTTTTTAGATTATCCTTTTTAGCGTGCCAAAAACGGAATCCGAAACTATTCTTGAAAGCCATTATTGATCTCTCGAAAAGCCACTGCCCGAGTCAAGGTCAAAATAGGCAACTAGAAAATCCTGTGGCTCCAGATCTTGCTTCGATACAAGTAGTATTTCAGTTTGCAGGCTATATTTCAAGCTGTTTAATGAAAAACGACCTTTGCACTTCAAAAGAAAACAATGATCTTCACGTAACTGAATTTTCAGTTCATTTTTACAGAAAAATGCTTCGTCTGACAAAATTGTGTTTTGTCAAAACAACCAACGGCTATTGTTCAAATTTTCAAATCAATTAAAAAAAATTCATTAGTTGATACTAAAATCTAATAGGAATGACTTTTATTCATTGCTGATTAGCTTTTTACTTATAAGCAAAACACCAGCAGAATCAATTCTTTCTGCAACCAGCTTTGATCACGGGGACCCCTCAAATTTGAAGATAGCTTCAAAATTGGGGTTCATGAGGAATACATTCGTACTAAGATTCTGTTACACAGCTAAAATTTGCTTGTAATATATCTTCCAACTAATATTTTTTTTTTCACTGGCTTAAAATTTTACATACACACATACAAGAAATAATCGTATACAGAATGTATCTTTTTATTAATTAAATAACCCTTATTAATTTTTATTTTTCATTATTTAACATGGAATTTAACGTTTCGTTCCTTTTTCTAGGTTAAAATTCCCCATAGAAAACCAAATAAGGCTTCTAAAGGATATTGTTATTTTCCTTTCCTTTCTTAATTTACGCTTCAAAATACCAATTTGACATCAAAATGTCAAATGTTTTCTCCCTTGACCTATCTTAGCTCTATTCATACCTGGCTTTGCGATTCTCTAAGGCTTTCTTAAATCTTTTTCAAAACCATGAAGTTTTTAGGGCAGTTTACATTTTTTTATGTTACCACTTTGAACAATAAGAAAACAAACAATAATGATTGCCTAAATTTGACACCAAAATGTCAAACGTTTTCCTCCTGGACCCATTTTAGGTCTGTTTATACTTAACAATGCAATTTTGTAAGATTTTAGTTTTAGCTGTTTCAAAATTCTGAAGTTCCACGGTAGTTTAACATTTTAGTCAATGTTGCCACTTGAACAATAAAAAAATGAGCAATGCTAATTAGTAAAATTTGATATTAAAATGTAAAACTTTTGGCACCCTGAACTCATTTTCGGTCTTTTTAAACCTAAAAACACGGTTTTCTAAGACCTTCCTTTTAGCTGATTCAAAATTATGAAGACTTTATCGCAGTTTCACATTTTGTCAATGTTGCCACTTTGAACCATAAAAAAACAATAACAATTAGACAAATTTAACACCAAACTGTCAAACATGTTCCCACTGCACCCATTTTAGGTCTCTTTAGCTGATTCGAAATTATGAACATTTTATCGCAGTTTCACATTTTGTCAATATTGCCACTTCGAACACAAAAGAAAATAAGCGAAACTAATCAGTTTAATCTGAAATCGTTTCGGTCCATTAAATTCACTCATTAATTAAGTTTATACGTAATAAATAATTTGAAATATTTAAACTTCCCTTTTGGGGGAGATTTTGCCATTCTTCTAAGATAAGACACATTTTCTAAGGCTCCTCACTTTTTCCGGGCAAATTTTAAAGTTGGGATCACCATAAAAGCCGATAATGTTGATGCATATAACATTAACAACATATAGTTCTTTACAGTTTGAGTAAAAAGCTACTGGTACCAGTCACTTTTTTATTATGGTAGCTTACAGTTCGTTATTACCAAGTGCTTTAAATTCTTAGGAATAATTGGCTACCCATGCAAAAGTGATTTTGATAACAATGGTTTCAATGATGCACTCTTTATTAAAATTCAACGTCACATTCAAAGAGTTTCAATTTTATTTTAAATTTTCCTCAATAATTGTTTATTGTTTAAATAATTTAATAAATAATAGTTTATTGTTAATTGTTTAGTTACAGATTTCTCCAGGCTCCTATTTAGAGCTGATTCGACTCTGACTGAGGCTACAGAGTCACACTACTGACACCCGTTCCAAACAAATAATTAGCGACGCCAAGACTCGAACCTTTGTACTCACGAAAAAACCATTTCAGGTCAAGTGCGCTAACTCGGCCAGGACGGCTCGTTTAACAACTATAGATAAACAAAAACTGGGCTATCATACTTTTATCACCTTTAAGATACAAATATTTTTTGTATTTTTTTTAATGTATTCTAAGATTTTTGTTTAATATATACTTCGATTCACTCTTTACTAGGTTACAGCCGCCTAAACAAACATGGTATGGTTTCATAACAAAATACGTTACTGACAAGAACCAGTGAAATTCAAGCACAATTTTTAACATCATACCTTATGAAAATAACTTCTCTTTTTTTCTTTTACACAACTGAACGAAATTCATAATTACTAGAAAAACGACAAACGAAAAAAAGAAGTTTAATTTATCTTATCTAAATCTCCCATCCCACTCCACTTCATAAGGTGATACATAATCCCAGCAGCCTAGCACATTATTTCTAATGAAATATTTTCTGGAATATTCATTCTCATTCAGTTTTTCTAACAACTGCTTCTGCTCTTTTTCTTTTTGCATCATTTCGTAGTTGACTACTTTCGCCTTGAATGGCAATTTCTCGGCAAGCATGTTAAGGAAGCCTTTCACCTAAAAAAAAAGAAGAAAAAAAAATGCTATTTCGACTGCGGTAATTCAATAGAGCTTATGCACCTTTTTTGCAAATCTTATACTTATATTACACCCCCCTCAAACCGATGAGCTCTATCAATTTAACAATAAGTAGGCTAAGCCCTAGTAACTTACTTCAGTAAAAAAAGGAAATCTTTCCCATAGCTTGTTAGACCATTTTTCACTCTTCCTGCTGTGTGCCTAGATCAGGAATGGGTAATCCGTAGACCACGGGCTATATTTGACCCCCTAATAACATTTTTCGGCTCGTGAGATTCACCACACTTTTACAAAACCTAAAGACCAAAGCAGTGAAAAGTAATATATTAAAAAAGAGCTTATTTTTGCACTCATGTATTCAAAAGCTAGGAGTCGAAATTATTGACGCGAAAAGTGAACCTTCGAAAAACTGGAGAAAACAAACCAGTAAAAACCGCAAGACTATACGAGAATTAAAGGAAACTGGAAAAGTCATTCAAAGTATGGCTTGAGTATTGTTTTCTCCAGTTTTTCGAATTCACTTTTCGCGTTATTGACGCGAAAAGTGAATTCGAAAAACAGGAGAAAACAAACCAGTAAAAACCGCAAGACTATACGAGAATTATAGGAAACTGGAAAAGTCATTCAAAGTATGGCTTGAGTCTTGTTAAAGGGTATAATCGTTTGGCAAGTTTCTTCTTATAGGTCAGAGATGGTCAGGCTTCGCTACATGTGAAAACAAACTCCACTGTACGCTCGTTACGAGAGCCAACAGAAAATGGAACATTAAACATACGTTGCTATGGAATCTTTTTTTTTTACCTGTCTTCAAACAAAATACACATGACAAATTTTGCATTTGTATCTTATTCTCATCTTTTCACGTTGTTCTCTAGCATAGATTAGCTTGTTTAATCTTGTGCTTTTTCCTTTGCTTCCCAATGATAAAGGTTTTTGGAGTTAATACCGAAATATTTCCATTTCTAATAGTAAATGGAATAAAAAGCAACTTTAAAAAAAAAAATAAAAGCAGCAATACCAATATTTAAAATGAACGGAAATAATTCCGTATGTGAGCACGGCTTTCCCATCCTCAATCACCCTGCTCATACCCAAAAGTTTTACAGTACTTCAAAAATAAAGTTTCTCATTAAAATATTCCAAATAAATAATTATTCCAATTAATCTAATTAATATCTTCTAAATAAATAAAAAAAAAAATACTTCATTTCCACCACCCTAGCTTTTGAGCACTTCCAAACAACAAGGAAGACGCCAAACTAAAAGCTTTGTTTAAATATTTCATGGCTTTATGGATTTTTTTTTAAATAGTCATTTAGAATAACTCTTAAATTTCGCCTCAATACAAGACGAGGGTACAGTTAGGCCATGCATGAATAGTATAAATTTTTTCATCATATTTCTTTTATTCTAACTTCAGTGAAAATAAATTCCAATTCCATTGATTTTTTCATTTCTTTTCGACAGCCGCATCCATTCTTTCAAAGAACCTTATGTGGCATTCGAGTTGTTCCAAGATTTAATTTTATTTCATTGTCCTAGCAAGCATCGAACTCGCCAAAGCACTAGAAATCCCTCCAATTCCCCCAAAGAGATCGGATCCGGTCCGATTATGTCAATCACGTATCTATAACTTGTGCTTATTCTCGAACTCACCAAAGTACTAGAACTCCCCTTAACTCCCCCAAAGAGAGCGAATCTTGCCCGGTTATGTCAATCATGTATCATGAACATGTGCTTATTCTTTCCTTCAAGTTTCATCCCGATCTCTCCACTCAAAGAGTTTTCCAAGATTTTTGATCTCGAAGATTTTCGTCCCCCCCCCACCCCCAATGTAACGAATTGAGAGTAGAGCACCTGAGACATCAGATCTTTCTATATATCAAGTTTCATTAAGATCCAAACACCTATTCGCAAGATAAACATACATCTATTTTCTTGATTTCCCCTCCCTACAGCCGCCCCCCATAGGAAAACAACTGTTATCAAGCCAATTTGTGCTGGTCCCTGACACGCCTACGAATGTTCACCGTACTAGCATGTCCAGAAGCACCGAACTCGTCAAAGCACTGAAAATCTCCCCAAATCCCCCCAACGACACCGGATTCGGTGGAGATTTAAAATAAGAGGTTATAGTTTCGAGGTCCTTCTAAATATTGAATTTCATTAAGAATAACTCCCCCAAAGAGATCGGATCCTTTCCAGTTATGTCAATTAAATATCGAGGACTTGTGCTTATTTTTACCACCAAGTTTTATCCCGATCTCTCCACTCTAAGTGTTTTCCAACATTTCAGGTTTTCCCCTCCAACTCCCCCAAATGTCATCGGATCCGGTTGGGATTTAAAACAAAAGGTCTGAGACACGAAGACCTTCTAAATATCAAATTTCATTAAGATCCCCCCCCTAGAGGGTCAAATTGGGGAAACGACTATTTCTAATTTAATTTGGTCTGGTCCCTGATACTCCTGCCATATTTCATCGTTCTAGCTTATCTGGAAGTGCCCAAACTAGCGAAACCAGGACTAACAGACACACAAACAGACCGACAAAAACTGCGGTCGCTATATATCCCTTGGTAAATACCAAGTGCCCTAAAAAGAGTCAAATTTCGCTTTACATGCCGGTTTCATATAAATCAGTTATCATTAACTTAAGTCCCTAATTACTATACCCACATTGTACCCCTAGCTCTGACACAAGAAAAAGAACAGAAGATAAAAACAGGGAAATTTACAGCAAATGAAAACAAAGAAACTTCCAAATATAAGAAAAATTGGAAAGATAAGAAAAAAACAAACAGATTTACAGTAGTTACTTCTCTCAAACATAAAGAGAATAAGGAAGAAAAACCCCTTCGTTCCTCACCAACACCGCTCTTAGGTTTACTGTCTATTTACATTATTTCTTGTGCTTATTTTGTCTTTCATCGGCTTCACGGTAATCTTCCAAAATCTCTTCGGAAAACTCCTATGTTTATTTCTGATTTAGCTCCATATAGCCTTCGTTCTTCAAATAATATATACATTCCGCTTACCCCTACTATTCGATCAGGTTTTAATCCCCTCTTTGCTAATCAACAGGTCTGGAATTCACTACCTTCTTCAGTACAAAGATACCACTCGCTTGGGACTTTTAAAAGGACTCTTAAGAATCATTTAATAAAGAATCAAAGAGAATAACGTTTTTTTCTTCCTCTGAGGAGTTGATGTCCCCTGAGTTCCGTTCATGGTGTTTGGTTGTCTTCTCTGCGCTTTGACTCCCAGGCCTCAGGTATGTTCTCTATGTTCAGGTTTGTTCTATTGTTCTCTCTTTTTTTATTGTTGCTTATCTTGCATTCTCCTTGTATATATATTGCTTATATTGTAGTTATTGCTTGTATTTTTTTTGTATCCCCCTTGTATCCCTGGCCATGGAGCCTTTCGAGGGGGAATAAGTGCATTGTAAGTCCATTTTGAATTGTATTTTGTATTGTATTGTATCGAATAACAAACCTCTATTCTTCTTCTATTCTATTCTATTCTATTCTTCAGTGGCATCAATTCATGAAAATTGGATAGGAGGGCCAAATTAATTTTTTAAAATCTAAAAGGGGGGCGAAATTGTAATTTTTCGAAAAAAAAGAAAAAAAAAAGGCATTTTCAACGACAATAACCTCAAGGCTGTATTTGGAAATCTACTAAGGGAGTAGAGTGGGAAAAACTCTAAGGGGATACCCAGAAAGGGGGCTTAAAATTAAAATGGCAGTAATTATTATATTTGAAAGAGTTTTACTTTTTCGAAATTAACCCCAATTCCGAATAGGCTTTAAGAAAATTTAACTTATTTTATGGGTTTGCCCAATTTTCAGGTGTTCTCAATTCAAAAAGAATAAGATATGGCCAATCGTTTAGGAGGTTTTTTGTTTTATGGACTCCAGTCTATATCTATTTTCTTTTTATACTGAGGACGACTGAGTAAACGCCATGAACGGTATATTTACATTTTTCTCTTTTTAGTTTTGCTACCTGTAAATTGTCCTTGTGTTTTTGTTGTTCGACGTTTTCTCTTATTACCATACTTAGCCGGGATGGTCTTTGAACTTTAAAGAAAAAGAGATTAGATCAACAGAAATTTCTACAATAAGCATTGACTTCCTTTTTCATTAATAAAGTTCCATCCATAAAGATAACATCATTTTTTTTGGCTTTCCATTTGCAGAATACTTCCCTTGCAGAACCCATTTCAGTACATGCTTCTAGGCAATTAAATTTTGCAAAAAAGAATGGACATACGAATTCCAGTTATTCCCTTAAGGATCACTAATAAAAATAAACTGAGGAAGCGAGTAGAAACTTCATTAAGCGTATTACAGAAAACAGTTTGAAATAACCCTTGTTATATTTCTGGCAAGATCTTTCTTTTTGATAGCTGTATATTTAATTTCTAATACTCTTAAATTTTTTGCGGAGGTCTGTTCCAGCCGAAGCAAGATGTGTTGGGAAAAAGAAACCTACGAAAATATTGTTAATCAAGGAATTTTCTTTATAAAATTTCAGAAAATTTATTCAATTAATTAAAATACTTTTTAAATCAAATTTGATATGAAAATTTGAAATGATTTTTTGCTCTAGTTTATTTTCAATTCCGATAGAAAGGTGACAGAAAAAGAGGAAATAGCTCTTATTGTATTTCTACCAGTATCTTTCTCCTGATAGCTACACAGCTAATTTCTAATGCACTTCAAATTTTTAGGGAAGGCCTGTTGCAGTCAAAACAAGACGAGGGCCAATTGCAAAGAGAAAGATGCTTTGAGAAAAAACATTAACAGATACTTATTCCGACAAAAACATTGCTAATCAGACAATTTTTTTTTTCACATAATTTCGAAAATACAACAAAGTAATTTGAGTAAATTTTAAATTAAATTATATGCGAAAATTAAAAATGGATTTTTGTCCTAATTTGTTTTTTATTCTGATAAGAAAATGACAGAAAAGTGGAAATAGCCCTTATTGTATTTGGATCAACAACTTTCTTCCAATAGCTGTAGAGTTAATTTAATATTTACTTGAAACTTGTAGGGCAAGCCGACTGCAGTCAAAGTAGGGCAAGGGGCAAATTTTGGATAAGAAAGCAACTGTTCACTGAATCTAGCAAAAACACATAGGGAAACGAATTATCGTTGATCTAGGTTTATCAAGCCAAATTCTCATAACTTTACTTTTAATTTCTATATCACAAGCATAATGTTGTAATGAACAAATACGTAAAATACCAGATCAATCCTCAGATAAGTCTTTGGTATGAAAATAATCACTTTTAGAAATAATTAATAATTGCAACGATTATTGATACTTTATGATTTATTTTTTTTTACAAATTCAACGATTTATTTCTTTTCTTTTTGGTACGACATTTATTTTCTTTAGTGTTTAATTTTTACAATATGTTGTTGCATTAATTCAGGAAATGTTTAATTCTATAATAGAGCCTCGAGTAGGATTTATCACAAGCGCACTCATAGGGTCAGACTGAGGCCCAAAAACGGTGAAATTTTTAGAGATACCAGGACAGAGACATTTTAAAAGAAAAAAACAAACAAGTTTTAAAAAGACCCAAAACTGGGAGCACTAATTCAAATGTCAAACATGAAAACTAAACTTATTTTTTACGAAAAAATGAAACCATACGAAATTAGAGAAGTCCTTAGCGTGAAAAAAATTACTTTTAGATAAATTTGAATTAACTAAAATTTACAAATCATTTATTAAATCTTTAGAAGCCATTTTACAAACTCTACTGTCAACATGGTAGTAGGGAATGGAAAACAATAAATACCCAATAAAAATAGTGTCAAAGCTGGATGTCAGTATTTTCTGGGTATGCCTAAAGCAGCATGATGTTAAGCAATTCAATTCAATCAATGTTCAAATTTAGCAAGTGCTCAATCCTGTATTAGAATTTGGAGGTGCCTTTTAGTACGAGTAAAGTGTACGGAAGGGGCCGGATTATGCTTTATCATGTTGGACATTATTAAGATGGAAGTTTTTAGTCGTTTGTATTTTTGTTTTGTTATTTCATTTTCTTTTATTGTTTAATTTTTTAAATTTTTTTTTCGTTGATAAAGGCTTTAGAAATTGAAGCTAAGATATTCGGACTTGTTATTAATAAAAAAAAAAACAACAAACTTTTTGTTATTTTCCACTATCTTATTTGAAATATTATATCCGCTTTTCTATTATATCCCGCGTTTTTCATTTCGTTTTAGTTCATATAAAGAAAATTTAATCAAGTAATTTTCCTTTCCTAAGCTGCTACTAATTTTTTCGAACTTGTGCCATCCTTTTTCTGAATAAATCTGTGCGCATGTACAAGAAGACAACAGCCTTTTCATAGAGGATATATTGGAAAAGAGATGGATTCTCTGCCTATGGATCTACCTGATCAAAAAGGAACATTAAAATTTGGGTCCCGAAATAATAAAAAGTTTTGATCCAACAAAGAGAAAAATATTGTCAAAACTTTCTTCACGAACATCAATTATTCGTTTTATCATGTTCCCAAAGTTCAAATGAAAACAGAAAGAAGGATTCTCTAATCTCCACCATTTACTGTGGATATCAGAGCACCATCTATGCAGCCATTTCTAAACCACGCTGGACAAACATTAACCGTGTATGTCCTCCTAGCTCCATTGTGGGACAATTCCATCTCTCGTGGACTCACCGCCTCGTACACGTAAAATCGGGAAACACTCTCCGAAACACGGATTAATTTAATTTTATGAAACATTTTAAGAATAGATTTAGAAAGATAAAGGTCAAAATTGAACTTTTGACATGATGACATAAACAGAGTTTTTTTTCTTTTGTTAAAGTTAGGATATTAAACGGTATGGATGAAAAAACTATCAATCAAACATTCTAAAATAATTAAAAATTACAGAGCAAATATTGTTAAAAATCAAAATCATCTTTTATTACTGAAATGAAAAGAAACTTATAAATATAACTAAAAATATTACCATATTCATCATTTTTTTTTCTCCCAAAGCTGCTTGTTATTATTGAAAAACTTTTCAAAAACATAAACCCTACTATTATTGGTCCGATAATGGTTAGTTTATTCATAAATTTGGACCCCGCCCTCCTGTCAAGTACCATCAATTGCCCCAAAAAGCTTGTTTCTACATCCATGCCAGGTTTGTTCAAAACATGATATTTGTCATTATTCTACACAGAACTTAAAACTATTATTATCTAAGAAAAACTTATTGAGAATGTTCTTTGAAGCCAAATCCCCTGTCTCAAATCGAAACGCACTTTCTGTCAAAAAGTTGCAAACGTCAATAATCGATAAATTAAGGAGGATAGCCATATACGGTAGGTACAATTATTCTTTGTTTCACTCTCTGCTTGTTTTTTAAAATCCTGTTTTTATGGTAATACCATTGAAAAACAGAGAGTTTTCTTATACAAAATGTCAACAATTCGTCAAAAATACTTTTCGTTCTATTTAGTGTCTCAAAATTTGACATGGCAAGGTGTAGTTCTTACGGCTTATTTTTCTGACACGAACTTAAAAAACAATGTAATTAGCGCAGAAAAAGACGTCACAAAACTAAGCCAATGGAATTCAAGCACACATTTCAATTGGGAAGTGCTGGGCAGTAATATCACTTTTATGCAATAAGGTATCAAAGGAAATGAAGAATGTAAATGAAGAATGCCCACAATTTCCCTCAGCCGCTATCTGGAATTTTATTTTGGGATAAAAAAAAGCATAAAATTTCACAATATTTTCACAAAATGTTTCATTTTTTTTTCATTCTGCTAAAAAATGAAAAATGGGAATTATTGAAATTTTATTGACTTAAAAGAAACAAAAACAATGAAACTAGCGACATAAACTTCCAGCTAAAAAAAAAAAAAAAAAAAAAATCATACATTGGTTCCCCTTCCAGTCTCAGCCCCAAGAATTTTTCAGCCCGCCGTCTTGACATACAAGGCCATCTAAAAGATTTGTTGCCAAAGCATCAACTACCTCATGGCCCTTCTCCAAGAAAATGAAAAATTGAAACAGCTTTAATAAATATTCTTACGTTGTTCAATTGTTTTTTTTTTTATGTTTGGATTTATTAAAGGGTTATGTGCCTGGCTCAATGTCAATAAAGAATTGTTTTGTACTTTGATCATTTTATTCATCATACAAATATATTAGATCTTTTGCAGCTTAAGTATTTTTTTTTTCTGGGAATAAATAAGACACATATGAGGATTTACATTTCCCAGGGAAATAATTCTCCCTTCGCCTTTGATATGAGTTGCTAGCGTTTTTACTTGGCAAAGGACGTCTTAAATAAACAACAAAGGCTCTAATATTCAAAGAGCAAAACCCAGCCCGAGATTATTTTGTTTTTTATTTATTTTTTTGTGAAATTTTAATTCTTCAGATTTCAAATTCAAATTTTCAGCTTGAATTACTGAGAAACTACAGAATTATCAATCATCTTTAATCCTGAGTTTTATATATCACAAACATGCTTCTCCTATTCCAGCCCTTTATTAGTGATCAGCGATATTAATGATATTCGGGGGGTGAGACTAAGAGACCACATAACCTACTTTAGAACTCAAAATAGGTGGAAAGTATTCAATATAAGTGAATTTAGAAAAAAACAAACAAGATGGCGAATGAATTAAGTGATAAGCGTGAGTGTGGGAGTTAGAGAACGTGGATTTTTAAATTAGCGTAGATTTAAAAAGGGAGAGGATGCACTGGCCTTATTCTATCTAATGACTGAGTACCAGGTATCTAAGTTACTAGATACCTTTAGTTCTCAGCTCTATAGATTATGAACAAATATTTGATTTAGCTGCTAAAATAGCTTCAGTGAATGTCCTGTCCTTGCATGACGTACTAAATCAGTATGTTTAGGTGATTAGTTCTTTGATTGAGGTAGGAAATGAGATTAGTCCTTGGTTTAGAATGGAATCGGGATTTATGCAGGGTTTTGTCTTATATCAGTTTACAGAAATTATTTTATTAGACTTTGTCCTATGGAGTACATCAAAGGCTACAGGGGAACATGTTATCAAATGGGAAGGTAATACGTCCCTTGGCTTAAATTGCGCATATGCCTTCAGTTGATCATTTATGTATTATGATATTAATATGATAAATTTTTGGTATGATTGTTAGTATGATGTTAGTATGATAAGTATGATAAATTTATGTATGATACATTTTTGGTGGGTCTGGTATTTCCTAGTGCGAGAAGGTGCAAAAACAATGCTGGGAAGAATAAGTCGCTTAGGTTAGGAAAGAACAAATGAATAGATATGTTAGAAGAAAATATTGGCCGAGTGGATATATTTACTTTAGAGATGGGTTGCATTATTACCAGGGGCGGTGAATGGAATGACGACGTAAAAAGAAAAAAAGCAAGGGGGGGCAAGGTTTGTTTTCGAAGTTGAAAAAAGTTCGTAAAAATATGGAAATAAGCCATAATGTAAACCATAGGATATTTGAAGCAGTTAAGTGTAGCATTGAAACTTTGAAAAGTTGAGGAAGACATCTCATATTTGTTTTCGGGGGCGATCTTCACGACCTCCTCCAAGATAAAGATGCGTCTGCAGAAATGGGTAGAGGATAAAAACATACTAGGTCTTAGATGAGCTTCTCACTTATTTTACATATAGATGTAATATACGCCCTTTCATTTTGGAAGCAACGCTAGTGCCTTCAATCAAGCTACGAAAGTAGATGCTTAAACCAATTGTGGTAACTCAAAAGGATATAAGTAACACAAAATTAATCTTACAAGAAAACAAAAAAACCGGGAGTTCTTTTTCGGTTTTACAGTTGTTATTAACGATCAGCTGTTAGCATATGGAAGATTTTTATCCAATCTTGAAGCTGAGAAAAAGACAACTTTTATATCACAATTACAAATTCCTACGAATTCTGCATTTGAGAAAAGACGATTCAAAACATTATGGAATCTACATAGACATAGACATTTTTTTTATTTTCATCCAAAACATTTAAATTAAACAAAGAATTTACCATTAATAGCCACTCTTAAGACAAAAAAGTCCTGACTGTGGCCGCAATTCTAACCACCATGAATCTGCTAAATCATTTCTTTAGATGATTTTGAAGAAAGAAAAAAATCCTTGGGGGGGGTGAAAACAAAATAATTAATATTAAATACTAAAGAAATACACATATTTATCCCTGTCGTATATAAATATCCAAGGGATATTTATCCCTGTCGTTTTTCTAACTGCTTTTCTAATTCCTGTACGTTTTAAGGTTCGACTTTGGGACGCAGCCTCTTTAACTCTTTAAGAAAACGAAGTTTTTTTCATATTATTTACCAGAAGTAACCACTTACTGTAACATTCGTTTGGGGGACTTGCAGAGCTTAGTTACAACTGGTCCCTGTCTGAGCACGTATTGTGAACTTGAGCCATATTGACCTTTATTATTTTAACCACATAACCTTTTCCTCAAAGCATATGATCATACAACGATAGGGAATTAGCTTCCCAGAATATTTGCATCGAAACTGTCTTTGAGCAAAATTCGGTGATTTTGTTGCAAATTTACCATTCCACAATTTTTGTCATCTCTTTCACTGAATTAAATAAAAAAACAAGTTTTTTCAACTGAAAGTAAGGAGCGACATTAAAACTTAAAACAAACAGAAATTACTTCGAAAGGGGCTGCTTCCTCATCAATGCCCCGCTCTTTATGCTAAAGTTTGACTCTTTCTCTCAACTCTTCTTTTTAAAACAGTAAAAGCAGTCCCTTTCATATACGAAGTAATTTCTGTTTGTTTTAAGTTTTAATGTCGCTTCTTACTTTCAGTTGAAAAAACTTGTTTTTTTTTATTTAATTTCTGAACGTTTTTGAATCAATGCATGTTTTGATTTTGGCTCTCTGCAGAGGAATAATTAAAACGAAATTTGTATTTTTTTTTATTTTTTTTTTTGGCTAAATGGCTTTCTCATGGTTTTGATCGAATGATTTTGAGAAAAAAAGAGCGGGGGAGGAAGGCTAGTTGCCCTCCAATTTTTTGGTTAATTAAAAAGGCAACTAGAACTTTAAAATTTTTCACAAATCTTTTTATTAGTAAAAGATATACGTAACTTATAAATTAGCTTACGTAAAGAATTTTTTATTCTCATGTTTTTATTACACATATAAGAGGATTCGCCCCCTCGTCAGTACCTCTCTCTTTACACTAAATCTTAAATTTTGTTCCAATTCATTAAGAATGACCCCTGAATCACAAAAGCCGTAGAATAAATAGTTGGCATTACTAAAAATACTTTAGCGTCAAGAGTGAGGTATTAGGAGGAGGTGAGCCCGTCATATGGGTAATAATTTCTGTTCGTTTTAAGTTTTAATGCTGCTCCTTACTTCCAGCTGAAAAAAAACCTTTTCATATTTATTTTTTCATTGTCTTTTTTTAATAATACTAGTAAATCCTGCGCTCCCTTCATGGAAATTTCTTCCCCCATGACAAATTCCTCGATGGAAAGCTCCCCCAGTATATCCCCCTCTTATCAACCCCTCTCCCCAACCAAAAAACCCTCCTTAAAACGCCTGTACATTTCCCAATAACCATTACCATATGTAAGCACCGGTCAAAGTTTGTAACTTGTTGCCCCTCCCACGGGGACTGTGGAGGAGTAAGTCGTCTCCAAAGCCATAGTTATAAGGTTTTTCGACTACGCTGAATAAAATGGCTATCTCAGAATTTTGATCCATTGACTTTGGGAAAATAATTAGCGTGGGAGGGGGCCTAGGTGCCCTCCAAGTTTTTTGGTCACTTATAAAGGGCACTAGAACTATTCATTTCCGTTAGAATGAGCCCTCTCGTAACATTCTAGGACAACTGGGTCGATACGATCACCCTTGGGAAAAAAAAAACAAAAAACGAACAAACAAATAAACACGCATCCGTGATCTGCCTTCTGGCAAAAATACGAAATTCCACATTTTTGTAGAAAGGAGCTTGAAACTTCTACAGTAGAGTTCTCTGATACGCTGAATCTGATGGTGTAATTTTCGTTAAGATTCTATGACTTTTAGGGGGTGTTTCCCCCTATTTTCTAAAATAACGCAAATTTTCTCAGGCTCGTAGCTTTTGGTTTTAATTTTAAGGCCAGCAAGCTTTAAAGAGAATAGGGATCCAAAAATGGAGCTTTTAAATAACGCTATGATTAAAAAGTTAGAAAGTCCTTTATAACACTCCACATGGTTGATTTTGGGAAAATTTGAAAGCGTTAGGATCTTTTATTTGAGCTCTCTTTGAAGTTTTCTTAGTCTGTTTTCCGAAACTTTTCTACGCCGACAAATAAGTGTTGACTGCAAAAGACTGTTGACTGTTCCAAGAATTTGTGTAATTGGATTTGAGCTATGAAACGTATGTCCCTTTTCTGATCAAATAAAAGAATATAAAATTGAATTGAATATAGCTGAGGCAGGCAATGTAGAAATGAAAAAAAAAATGCATATGGTTAATTGTAGGTTTAGACAATCTCAAAAATTCAAATGCTCAAAATTGCAGATTAGTTACCTTAAGAGGATTCCATTACCTTAAATATTATTTTGTGATCCCCAACGTCGGATGACTGTTTCAGAGACAAAGGGTCAATTAGTGAATTCTCCCAGGGATTAGTGATCATTGAAACCCATTGAGAATTTATGCTTTGGCAATGAAATTTGATTGAAAAGACAAGGGGTTTTCAGTCAAAGTGAGTTGCACCATAGGAAATTTGCAGAGCTGCAAAATTCATCAAATTACACTGCTTTTTGGGATAATTTTTGGCATTTTCCTAGTAGGTATACTAGAACCTTTTTTGTGTATTTCATATTTTACTAGCATATTTCTAGCATAACGAAAATTCTCCTAAGTTTAATTAGAAAAATAAAATTCACAGTTCCAAATGATACAAGTTTCCCAAAAAGCAAGTATTTTCGTCCGGCACAAAACAAGACAAGTTACAAGGCTCTTCTAATATTTCAAGGAAACTATGTGTCGGCTTCCAGTGATCCACCGCTTATTCGGATCGCTTATCCGAGCTCTACAAGTTATAGCAAGACCGCCCGATCAATTTTAAATACGTTGGCCGATAAAACTAGAAATTTTATAATGGACAAGACAGTTTGATTCTTTATGGTATCGAATCTCCTTAAACTACATATTTGTTTTGGATTTTTCAGCAAAGCTGCATAAATCTAAGGAAAAACTACCTAAACGCAGCTGAATCCCCTCCCACCCCACACTCCCCTCAGAATGTCACCTTTGAATTTAATTCTGAAAACTTTGGGTTTAATTAAATCGGATATCCAAATTTTCTAACCATTTTGTTGTTTTTTTAATAGCAATTTTCTTTTAAAAACCTATAATTGAAAAAATAACAACCTATACTATGTTGCAGCAAGTAAGTGCGGTCCTTTTGCAATCAAATAGATTGCTCTAATTGAATTTTCTTTAAGGAAATTGACTTTTTAAACATTTGCAAGGAATGGAAAGCGTCGATGAAACTTAAAGTCGTTTCAACGAGACACTCTTCATTCGGTGTCGTCACTTAAGAAGGCATTTTGAGCTCAGAATTTTCGGTCGAACACTTCCTCAACTTTCTACAATTATCTGAGTTTGTACACAATTAAACTAATGTGTGTACAAACTCAGTGTACAAACTAGTGTTAACCTTAAAACGTACAGGAATTAGAAAAGGCAGTTGGGGGGCTGCCACCCCCCAAACCCCCCGCTTTTAAAGACTCTTTTGTACAGGTTTTTTGTTTTTTTGCTAACCCCCCGCTCTTGGCTTCGGAAAGGCCCTCTTTTAATTAAAAAATAATTGAAATGAATGAATAATGGAATAACTTCAAAAATGTTAAACACAAGAGGACAGGAGAACCATTGCGCCGAAACTAGTAATTAGTAACAATGAAGTCCCCCCACAAAAAAAAAACCTGTCCAAAAGAGTCTTTAAAAGCGGGGGGTTTGGGGGGCGACAGCCCCCCAACTGCCTTTTCTAATTCCTGTACGTTTTAAGGTTCGACTTTGGGACGCAGCCTCTTTAACTCTTTAAGAAAACGAAGTTTTTTTCATATTATTTCTGTACGTTTTTCTACAATCCATGGTGGATGTAATTTAATAATTCCTGAACTCCTCGTGGAGGAATTAGGAGAGGAAGTTGGGTGGCTGCCGCCCCCCAACCCCCCCGCTTTTAAAGACTCTTTTGTACAGGTTTAATTTTTTTTCATATTAATTCTGTACGTTTTTCTACAATCCATGGTGGATGTAATTTAATAATTCCTGTACTCCTCGTACAGGAATTAGGAGAAGAACCCCCCCCCCGCTATTAAATCATTGTATAAAATAGAAAAAAAAAATAGATAGAATTACCGAAATGTTTCTTTTGCTCATAAGAAGCTAATATTCTGTTATCTCTCAAATGATAAGCTGTCCAGGTGTTATCAAAATTTTTTTGATGTTGTGAAAAAAAACCGCCCGTAAGGGACTTGAACCCTTGACCCGAGGATTAAAAGTCGCACGCTCTACCAACTGAGCTAATAACTTGCATGTGTGTAAATATAACTTCTCAATAGCTTTTAAAAATTTCAAATTAACATGGGCTCTTATGGAGAGAAATCCGTTAATTAAATAGCTAATGGGTGGTTTCTGGAAAACAGGGAAGGAGTTATCGGATCGAGCTGAAATTTCGCGGATAAGCTCCTGGGCCGTAGGGGACCTTAACTTGTGAATTTCAGCCCGATCGGACAACGTTAAAAGGGGTGGGGGGGGGGGGGGGTTGGAGGGTCGAAACTTTCGGGGGGTTAAGATTTTCCTACGAAACTTTCATTGGCACTTACTCGGAGAATTCCGCATCGAATGAGTCTTCGTACACCCAGATCCGATGTCGGATGTGACCTGTAGGCGTCTAGGAAAAAAAAGTAAATGAATTTTAAGTGGCTATGCGTGGTTTCTGGAAAACAGGGAAGGAGTTATCGGATCAAGCTGAAATTTCGCGGATAAGCTCCTGGGCCCTAGGGGACCTTAACTTGTGAATTTCAGCCCGATCGGACAACGTTAAAGGGGGGCTTGGGTTGACAGGTCGAATCTTTCGGCCAGATTTTCCCCATGAAGAAAAAGTTGGAGGGGGATGAAATTTTGCAGGTTTCTTAGTTGGAGCTCGGGCTACGAAATGCATCCCTCCCCATCCGTCTGCGACCACTGGAACCGAAGATCGCTTAACATTGTCGTGTGTCGCCTCTTTATAGAGGCACGAGTGTGCCTCCTTGATCTGTGCAAACACCATTCAGCAAGATCGAACACTACGATTTTGAACAGAGGGTAAGCGAATGTACTGAGAATGCGGTACCATTTTCAATGCAACCGATTAATCTCGAGAACGACTAACATTCCATGGCCACTCAACTCTCCCTGGTCTAAGTCCGCTAGTCCTTTTTCTGGGGCTACCTGAAGGAGAAAATGTATGAGGATAAGCTAGTTACATTAGAAAGGCTGAACAGAAACATCAAGAGTTAAGTCGGGAGAATTTCGATTGACATCTTGGAGAGGGCCATGAAAAATTTCAATGTCGGAATGTCGAACGTCGAAACTGTCATCAACTACTGATCACAGTAACTAAAAATACATCAATTTAAAAATACTTTTAGAACATAAAACTATAAAAATGAGTGTTCACTTTGTCCCTCTTTTTGTGCCCCATCCGGCATACTGTAATTTAAAGGTAAATTTTTGGAGTTCTAAGTAAGAGATCTAAATTGAAAAAAAAATCTGAAAAATTACTCCTGGAACTCAACTTAATATAGGAGTTTCTATACGCTTTTGCTGGATATTTATCCAGCTATAATTATTCTAAGAGGTAAAAAACGAGAAAATAAAGGACAACAAAGAAAAAAAGAAGTTAAATCAAAGTAAAGATAAATGCGGATATTTCAGTCAAGACCGTTATACAGCCGTCCGTAGTGCAAAAAATGAAATAAAAATAGAGATGATTGTGACGGTATGAAAATATAAACCTTAGCAACAATACATTAAGGGAAGAGCCCTTTATCAAGCAATGGTGGAAAGGCAATTTTTTATGGTTTGTGTTTTTATACTATCAAGTACATCTTCCTGCAATGAAGATGGATTATTTTAAGGTTCGAGCTTATTCACGTCAACTTCATGTTGTACGCTAGGGTTTATGCCGGTTAAGTAGATTCTAAATAGATGCAAGTGTCACTTTCACCTTAGTTTCTGGGGTATTTTATCATTTTGTCATTTTCTGGGAATATCTTGTGGGTTCCGTTTGGGTATATGTCAGTTTGGGTATATGTAGATTAAGGGAGTGATTTGATCAGGGCAGTTGAATTTCAAGTTCAGTTGAGTAAACCTAAGATGAGTATATTTGATGCATTTATGTTTCTAGTTTAGTTATATAAAATAAACTATAGTTGTAGCCAAGTTCTCGCTTCCGTTCAGGCGTAGGAATAAGAGCCAACAAAAGGTACTAAATGACCAATAAGAGTATAATACATAACATACGAGAGCATTTCGATTAGCTGTTTTTTTTTTTTTTCCAGTTGCCATGTGATATTCTACAACTTACTTAAAGCACGTCTTATTTTGGTAATTTTGATCATTTCGAAACTTCACAGAAACTACAGAGAAAATGATGTAAATGGAAGGTTAAGTAGGTCTCCCATCTAGTGTTTCAAGTAAATTCCTTACGTCGTCTACGTTTTTAAATTTTATCGTGCTGTTACACCCTCATGGCACTAGCGCTACTTAAATTTTTTTTCAGCTGTATCACTTACTGCCACATTTTCAGTCACACTAGTGGCTTCTAGTGCAAGTCATTTTTTACTTTTAGCTAATAACTTTTAGTTTATATAATGACAAGCTCAAAATACTGATAAGAATGTAAAATAGTTGCTGTCCGCTTCAATCCAGCAGAAAAAATTCAACTGATTGTTTTCCAGTGTTACTTCTACATTCATGTCATTCGTTTCTTTGTTAATGTGATTCACATAAAAGTGGTGCAGTTCTAAGCCAGACAGCCGATCCTCTGGTGACAGACGTCATAAGAGATTGAAGATGGGGATAGCTTAGCTACAGACTACGTACGAACAATCTCCAACTACCCAATGTAGCACTCCATTGGCAACCACCAAGTTCACACTGCAGAGTTATCCCAGAAACACCCATTGACGATAGTACCTGACTGATTTTCGTAGCCTTTACAGGTCAATTCAACCTACATGAGAAGAAATTTTGGCAGCAGCGAACCATTGGGAAGATTGACTTCTTCTGTTTGCCCAGGGTATTAGTTTTATTCTTACAGAACAAAAAACAGATCTGCTCCTATTACAGAAATGATTTCAGATATAATATTAATACAGTATGATCACTCTACCATCTATTAGTTGCAGAATATGGACTATGGACATCCAAATGACTAAAATGCAACACTAAATCATATTATACAGTATTTTGATTATAAAGAAAAAGAGAATTTCCTTATCAGTAGTAGCATAATATTTGTAGACATTAATTGACAATGCGTCGGTGGTAATAGGCTTGAGATTGTCTGTGCAAGATTTTCACTTAGAGCATCAACAAGTGTGACAAACCATGTTGCCCAAAAATGGGCCCAATATTAAACAAAGCCTCCTTTCAACTGGAAGTCCCAGTTACTTCTAGCTGTCTGGTTCTATGCCAGCTTAAGCGCTTCATGTAGATTTGAGAAGATAAATTAGTTAACGTTGTGTACAGGTTCTGGGATCATGGCTGTTCCTGATGCCATAATAATTTCAATGATTTAAAAATATGAAAATTCCAACTTGGAATGTCACGACGTTAAAAAAAACTATCGTATTGACGTTTTGACTGCCAAATTCAGACGCTTCGAACTGGACTAATTAGTAGTTACAGAAACTCACATTCGAGGGGTAGGAAACACGAAATTAGGTGATAGAGAATTTATTTACTTTGTTTTTAGAGTCTCGAGCCTACTTTTTAGAGCTTACTCCGTGTTATGTTTTTTAGAGTTTCGTTTACTATTGAGCCACGTCAATCCTTACTTACAGATCCTTTACCACAAACTACTTGATTAAATCAGGAGTTAAGCTGGATTGCGTTCTGTACAAATCTATATGGGACAGAACGTTATACCCATTAAACTATACACAATTAGGAACACAACAAAGGCAATCAGACAGCACAGAATCAATTGGGGAACCAAAAACTAACTATTAGAGGTTTTCAAAGTTCAGGGTGCAGATAGATTGGAAAATTAATGTCAATAAGACCAAGTCACTAAGAAAAGGATCAAATGAAGGCGAAAGAGGTGATTTTGGGTTATGAGAAGATAATAATACCTAGGTAGTATAGAAGGTGTTTTAACTTTCTACTAGAAGGTGTTCTAACTGTGTTATTGTTTTAACTTTCTAAAGTTAAAACAATATTGGAAGAACAGGTAAAATAAGTCTGCGAACCAAGATAAGGATTTTGGAAGCCACAGAGATGACAATGGCCAAATATGGTTCTGATTTCCAGTTTGGTTTCCGAGCGAATCACTCTACAGAGCAAGCTTGCACAACTTTCTTGAATTTCATTCATTCGGTAATAGATTCTGGTCATATCCCGGCAGCTTTATTTTTGGAAGTTCGTAAAGCTTTTGATTCCTAGACTCATCGGGTTCTTCTTTGGAAACTATCGCATATTGGTATAAGATCAAACGCATTTTCTTGGTTTGATTCACATCTTTCTAGTAGGCTTATTTTAAATGATCCGCTTTTCCGGAGCCCTTTTGAAATATATTAAGGCGTCTCTCAGGGATCTGTTCTTGGCCCCATTCTATTCCTGATTCATGTAAATGATCTGATCAGTGACACCTTCAGGTGTCACAAGGATTCTTTTGTAGACCAGAAAGTCGGGTGGTCCGGTTTCGTTGTATCCTGCTTGATGAGAACCTTTCATTTGGAAACACAGTATCGAGTTTAGGTATCGTTCGAAAACTTAGACACACATTTCCAGAATCTATTCTGAAGCTTCTTTTTTCTGCCTTGTCCAGTCATATGTTTCTTATTGCCCTATTACATGGATGTCTATTTTTTCGTCTACACTGCGGTCACTTTCTGTCATGTATAACAAAGCACGGGGTCTGGTTATGGACACCAACCGTACCTCACCAACACCGCTCTCAAATCCACAGTCTATTTACAGTATTTTTTGTGTTTCAATTGTCTTTCATCAGCTTCACGGCAATATTCCAAAATCTCTTCAAAAAACTCCTGTGTTTATTTCTAACTCAGCTCCATATAGCCTTCATTCTTCATACAATATCTGTATTTCGTCCACCCCTACTATTCGATCAGATTTCAATCCCCTCATTACTTTTTAAAAGGTCTGGAACTCACTACCTTCTTCAGTACAGAGAATCCACTCCTTTGGAACTTTTAAAGGATTCTTAAGGATCATTTATTAAATAATCGAACAGAATAGCATTTTGTTTTTGTGTTTTTTTTCCTTTTCCTTATCCTCTGAAGAGCTGATGGCTCCTGAGTGTTTGTTTATGGTGTATGGTTGTCCTCTCTACGCTTTGACTACCACGCCTCAGGTATGTTATCCTCTTCATCTTATATGTTATTTGGTTGTTGTTCTTTTTTCGGCTGTTGCTTATATTGTGTTTTTTTTGTATCCCCCTTGTATCCCTGGCCATGGAGCCTTTCGAGGAGGAATAAGAGTATTTTATTTTAATTTTGTATTTAATGGTGAATAAAACTCCGAACTCTCAACTCTGAAGCGTGGGCACCATGAAAATAGAGGAGGATTTGCTAGGTGTTTTCAAGAGGAATTGCCGAAAATTGTTTTGGGTATCCGACTGACTGTTTGGTATGCGACTGACCGTATCTCAAATTGTAAGCTATACAAAAAACACGTTTCGATCAAGCGTTCTAGGGCTATAATGCTAGAAAAGATGAGATGGCTAGAAAATGTTCCATGAATGAAGGGTGCCAGATTGCCAAAGATGGTCCTTGTCGGCCAGCCGTCTAGAGCCAGACGAAAACCAGGTTGTTGCCCAAATGGGGTGGGCGGATGTTGTAAGGAAAGATTTAAGAAGAATAGGAACTTAGAGGGAGGGTGTAAAGAAGGAAGCTTGAATAGTTTATGATGGAGGAGGAGCTCGTGCAACTAAGTTCACCTCAGGTGGCTTGGTGCTGCAGTGAGTTTGTAGAAGTAATAATAGTAGAAACTGAATTTCCTTGTCAGTCTAGATTTGGTGCTTAGAATTAGAAAACCTGGTTTTAAAAAGCTAAGCTTATTTTTCTTTCCTGGAAAAATCAGTAACTTGATTTACTAATATGAAAATACGTCGCATAAATAGACCGATGAAATTTCAGCAGACTTTTTAGCATGGTACCACAAACACTAGTCTCTATTTTCTCTTTGGATTGACAACTACTTTTACTACAATTAAAAATAACTTTTGGTTATTCTTTGGTTATATATAAGTTTCACCCTTTTCTCCATTTCATTAAGATCCAATATTCTTTAAATCCTTTCGTACGACCGCTTATAACCCGAGTTTTGGATAAATTACTTTTCATTTGACCCCAAAAAGTAGAATCTTTGACAATCTGTTATTCGTCACCCGTAAAACTGGCCTAGCCGTCTTGATCTTTCTTTCAAAGGTAAGATAAAGCCAGATTTTCCGTGCAATTTATTGTTCAATACAGATTCAGTCAAACGAGTAACTTACTCTCCTTAGAGTCTAAGGCTTAGGGTTTAGACAATTCTTTTGGAGAATTAAATAAAAAAAACAAGTTTTTTTTAACTAAATGAACAGAGATTACTCTGTATATGATAGGGGCTGTTCCCTCCTAAACGCCCATCTCTTTAAGCTAAAGTCTTTTTATTGTTTTAAAAAGTAGAGTTGTGACAAAGGGTCAACCTTTATCGTAAAGAGCGAGGTGCCTAGGAGGGAACAAATCCTAAAGACGAACACTTACCGAAGAATGAAGAAAGAGGAGAGAGAGAGAGAGAGAGAGAGAGAGAGGAGAGAGAGAGAGAGAGAGAGAGAGAGAGAGAGAGAGAGAGAGAGAGAGAGAGAGAGAGAGAGAGAGAGAGAGAGAGAGAGAGAGAGAGAGAGAGAGAGAGAGAGAGAGAGAGAGAGAGAGAGAGAGAAAAAGAAAGATAAAAACTAAAAAAACTAAATGAAAGAAGAAAAAACTAAAAGAAAGAAGAAAAACTAAAAAAGAATACAAATTAAGAAAAAGAAGAGACTAAAAAAATTAAAAAGAAAAAAATGAAAAGAAAAAAAACCTAAAAAAAGAAAAAAAAGAAGAAACCTAAATGGAAAAAAAGAAAAAAAAAGAAGGAAAAACTAAAAAAGAAAAAAACTAAAAAAGAAAAATCTAAAAAAGAATCTCAACAAGAAACATTCAACAGGAAACTTCAACAAGGACTTACTTTCAACGAGTCCTGGTTGAACTTCGTTGAAGTAAGGATGCTAGGACTGTTTTAAAAAGTTTTTAACATAATTAGTTTAAATTTTCGCATTTTAATATAAGTTTATTTATATATACATATTTTTTCTCTCTATTTCTCGTATTGTTCTGAAGACGGCCCTAGGACATAGGACCGAAATATTCACAGAATTGATTTCTACTGTCTTGAAAAGTTCTTGTCCCAATTAAAACTGTGCTTACATACGTCACAGTTGAATGGCTTTTCACCGGTGAGGGTTCTCATGTGCATGGCAAGAGCATTCTTCTGATAAAAACTTTGTTTGCATATGTCACACTTGAATGGCTTTTCATCGATGTGGGTTCTCATGTGTATGGCAAGGATTCTCATGTGTCTGGCAAGAGCATTCTTCCATTTAGAGCTGAAATTACATATGGCAAACTTGAATGGCTTTTCCCCGGTGTGGGTTCTCATGTGTATGGCAAGAGCATTCTTCCATTTAGAGCTGTACTTACATACATCACAATTGAATGACTTTTCCCCGGTGTGTGTTCTCATGTGTATGGCAAGAGCATTCTTCCATTTAGAGCTGTACTTACATATGTCATACTTGAATGGCTTTTCCCCGGTGAGGGTTTTCATGTGTTTGGCAAGAGCATTCTTCCATTTAGGGATTTACGTACATACATCACAATTGAATGACTTTTCTCCGGTGTGTGTTCTGATGTGTATGGCAAGATTACCCTTCTGATTAAAACTGTGCTTGCATACATCACACTTGAATGGCTTTTCCCCGGTGTGGATTCTCATGTGTATAGCAAGCTTACTCTTCTGATTAAAACTGCGCTTGCGTACATCACACTTGAATGGCTTTTCACTGCTCTGGGTGCTCATGTGTATGGCAAGTGCATTCTTCCAATTAGAGCTGTACTTACATTTGTCACATTTGAATGGTTTTTCACCGGTGTGGATCGTCTGGTGTTTACTAGTTTGAACTATCAGGTGTCTCATAAGATTATTGCTTATAGATCGTTTCTCATCATTTTGAAAAGATGTTTCATTCTTCTGATTTTCTGCGTCCTCTTCTTTTTGTCTGGTGGTTTTTTCAGCTGATGAGACAATTGTGTTCGATAGTTCAGTTTCAGTACAGTCCGTTTTTAACAGATTTGACTGATGGGTTTCATTTGCGAAAATGATCGCATGATCAGAGGCTTCTTCATTCATTGAATTTATCTTGGACATTCAAATTTTGACTTATATCTTTTTTTTCCAGCTTCAAACTAAAGCTGAGATGCCACGGCAAGTATGAATTAACATTAAAAAATGTCTGCTCAAACTGAGCAGTTGTGCTAAACTGTTTCAGATTTATTGACAAACAGACATAATTCTCTACTTGAAGGATTTTGATTATACGTTGTTAAAAGCAAGAAAAGAAAAATACACAGTTGCTCGTTTAAAGAGAGTAGATATGTGTGTTATATATTGAATTACTAGCTGTTGGGGTGGCGCTTGCATACGTTACACTTGAATGGCTTTTAACAAGTGTGGGTTCTCATATCTATGGCAAGAACATTCTTCTAATTAGAACTGTGCTTACATACATAATACTTGAATGGCTTTTCCCCAGTATGGGTTCTCATGTGTATGGCAAGATTACTCGTCTGATTAAAACTGCGCTTGCATATATCACACTTGAATGTCTTTTCACCGGTGTGGGTTCTCATATGTATAACAAGGGAAGGTTCTCATGTGTATGGCAAGATTGCTCTTCTGATTAAAACTGCGCTTGCATGCATCACACTTGAATGGCTTTTCATCGGTGTGGGTTCTCATGTGTATGGCAAGATTCTTGTCCCAATTAAAACTGTGCTTACCAATGTCACAGTTATATGGCTTTTCACCGGTGTGGGTTCTCATGTGCATGGCAAGATTCTTGTCCCAATTAAAACTGTGCTTACCTACGTCACAGTTGAATGGCTTTTCACCGGTGAGGGTTCTCATGTGCATGGCAAGAGCATTCTTCTGATAAAAACTTTGTTTGCATATGTCACACTTGAATGGCTTTTCATCGGTGTGGGTTCTCATGTTAATGGCAAGAGTGGGTTCTCATGTGTCTGGCAAGATTACTTTTCTGATTAAAACTGCGCTCACATGCATCACACTTGAATGGCTTTTCACCGGTGTGGGATCTCATGTGTATGGCAAGAGCATTCTTCCATTTAGAGCTGTACTTACATATTTCACACTTGAATTGCTTTTCCCCGGTGTGGGTTCTCAGGTGTATGGCAAGAGCATTCATCCATTTAGAGCTGTACTTACATGTGTCACACTTGAATGGCTTTTCCCCGGTGTGTGTTCTCATGTGTCTGGTAAGATTGCTCTTCTGATTAAAACTGGGCTCGCATGCATCACACTTGAATGGCTTTTCACCGGTGTGGGTTCTCATGTGTATGGCAAGAACATTCTTCCAATTAGAGCTGTTCTTACATATGTCACACTTGAATGGCTTTTCCCCGGTGTGGGTTCTCATGTGTATGGCAAGAACATTCTTCCATTTAGAGCTGTACTTACATACGTCACACTTGAATGGCTTTTCTCCGGTGTGTATTCTCATGTGTCTGGTAAGATTACCATTCTGATTAAAACTGTGCTTGCATACATCACACTTGAATGGCTTTTCCCCGGTGTGGATTCTCATGTGTATGGCAAGCTTACTCTTCTGATTAAAACTGCGCTTGCATACATCACATTTGAATGGCTTTTCACCTGTGTGGGTGCTCATGTGTATGGCAAGATCATTCTTCCAATTAGAGCTGTACTTACATATGTCATATTTGAATGGTTTTTCACCGGTGTGGATCGTCTGGTGTTTACTAGTTTGAACTATCAGGTGTCTCATAAGATTATTGCTTATAGATCGTTTCTCATCATTTTGAAAAGATGTTTCATTCTTCTGATTTTCTGTGTCCTCTTCTTTTTGTCTGCTGGTTTCTTCAGCTGATGAGACAATTGTATTCGATAGTTCAGTTTCAGTACAGTCCGTTTTTAACAGATTTGACTGATGGGTTTCATTTGCGAAAATGATCGCATGATCAGAGGCTTCTTCATTCATTGAATTTATCTTGGACATTAAAATTTTGACTTATATCTTATTTTTCCAGCTTCAAACTAATGCTGAGATGCCATGGCAAGTATGAATTAACATTAAAAAATGTCTGCCTAAACTGAGCAGTTGTGCTAAACTGTTTCAGATTTCATGACAAACAGAGATAGTTCTTGACTTTAAGGATTTTGATTATACATTGGTAAACCACGAAGAGAAAATACACAGTTACTCGTTTAAAGAGAGTAGATATGTGTGTTATATATTGAATTACTAGCTGTTGGGCCGATTCGCCCCTACCTCGCCCCACCTAGCTGGTGGGGGCGATTCGGCCCCACCAAGATTGTCACGTTTACCAACTCTTGAACATGCAAAATAATAATTGTCCATGGGAAAACAATCCGTATTCAGATCTATACCGCATTTTTCTAACGATTGCCCTTTAGCTTTGTTGATGGTGATTGCTAATAAAACATTCCATGTGTCCCCGTCGTCATTTATATATCCCCCTGTACCTTCGGCGTCCCTGCTGTAGTTGTGTCCCTGTGTCCTGGTCGTCATTTATATTCCCTGTGCCCCGGTCGTCATTCGTGTCCCGATGTCCCAGTCTGTAATTTCTCTTTGAGTGTGCCGGTCGTCATTTATATTCCCTCTGTGCCAGTCGTCATTTGTTTCCCGGTCTGTAATTTCTCTTTGAGTGTTTTTTCTTTTTAGTTTTTTACCTTTTTTCTTTTTTCAGTTTTCTTTTTCTTTTTTGTTTTTCAGTGTCACTATGAAATACATATCGCCGAACCTTAGGTTCTTCAGTCATTTTACAATTAGAAATTTCTCATTTAACGATCTTCTTACAATTAAAAATTTGTCTTTGAACGATATTCTTAAATACCTGTGTCCTGGTCGTCATTTATATTCCCTGTGTCCCGGTCCTCATTTGTGTCCCGGTATCCCAGTCTGTAATTTCTCTTTGAGTGTCCCGGTCATTATTTATATTCCCTCTGTCCCGGTCGTCATTTGTGTCCCGGTCTGTAATTTCTCTTTGAGTGTTTTTTCTTTTTAGTATTTTTTAGTTTTTTATATTTTTTCCTCTTTTCAGTTTTCTTTTTCTTCTTTATTTTTCAGCTTCACTATGAAATACATATCGCCGAACCTTTGTTTTTTTTAACTAAAATCTGGTAGGCATTGATGACCTTATCCAAGTCAAAATCCCAAACCCAATCATCATCGCTATCATTTTTAGTTTTGATATTTTTTGACTCTTGCAGTCCGGGTGGATTTTCATCTAACTGCGCGGTTTTGCGTTCTTTAGCCGCAAGCCTGTTTTCTTGCTGTTCTTGTGATTCCTCGGCATGCTTTCTTTTCTTACTTTATCTATCAGCCGCAAGTTTTTTGGCATAGACTCTTTGAGCAGCTTCCTCGGCTGTTGCTATTGTAGGTTCTTCAGTCATTTTACAATTAAATATTTTTCCGTCCACGATCTTATTACAATTAAAAATTTGTCTTTGAACGATTTCCTTAAATACTATTTATGACGTCATCGTCATAACAAACACGACGACAACTAACTTCATGACACCATGACGTCAATCAACAGACATAACACACATACAACTTATTTATATATATATATAGATTATACTGTCTCCCAAGTCCCCGTTTTCTTTTTTTTTAAGGAATGAGCCACCCCTCTTATTAAGACCTCTCATTATATTTCATGTTCTAGACACTTTATTAAGACTCTTATTCCACACCTTTTATGAAAGAATGAGAAACAATTTAGAAAATGAAAAATAAAATAATAAATTTTTCGAATTTAAAGGAAAACTGAAAGATAATCATAAAGTATAAGCCCATTCAAAATCAGATTTTACTTGGTGTATTACTACGCACGAAAAGTCCCATTCTGATCGTTTTTCATATCATACCGAAAGACCCCTGTAAGCGGAAATTGTTTTCTGGAAATTATCGGAAATTGTCTTCTGGAGTTACTCGGAAAAAAATGATATTCCCACTGGAAACTCAATTATTTGTAATATGCCAGGTTTAACTGGCGGAGAAAAAATCAAACAAATTTTACATAGTCATTCCAAGGGCGCCGGCAGAAAAATCCAGGGGGAGGGAAGGAGCGTCAGACAGACTGTATGGTATGCGACAGACCGCATCTCACACTGTAGGTTAGACAAAAAACACCTTTCAATCAAGCTTTCTAGGGCTACAATGCGAGAAAAGATGAGATGGCTAGGACATGTTCCATGAATGAAGGATGACAGATTGCCAAAGATGGTCCTTGTCAGCCAGACGAAAACCATGTTGTTGCCAAAATTGGGTCGGCGCATGTCGTAAGGAAAGATTTAAAAAGAATAGGAACTTATAGAGAGGGTGAAAGAAGGAAACTTGAATAGGTTGGGATGGAGTAGGAGCCTTTGCAACTGTGTTGGCCTCAGGTGGCTTGGTCTTGCAGTGATTTTGTAGTAGCAATAATAGTAGAAACGAATTTCCTTGTCAGTCTAGATTTAGTGCTTAGAATTAGATAACCTGGTTTTAAAAAGCTAGGCCTGTTTTTCTTTCCTGGAATAAGCAGCAATTTGATTTACTAATTTGAAAAAACGTCGCATAAATAGATCGATGGAATTTCAACAGACTTTTTAGCATGGTACTACAAACACTAGTCTCTATTTTCTCTTTGAATTGACTACTACTTTTACTACAACTAAAAATAACTTTTGGTTGCTCTTTGGTCATACATAAGTTTCACCTTTTTCTCCATTCAATACAGTTCCAATATTCTTTAAATCCTTTCGTACGACCGCTTACCACCCGATTTTTAGACAGCTTACTTTTCATTTGACCCCAGATAGATGACCAAAAAGTAGAATCTTTGACAATCTGTTATTCGTCACCCGTAGAGCTGGCCTAGCCGTCTTAATCTTTCTTTAAAATCTGAGATAAAGCCAGATTTTCCGTGCAAATTATTGTTCAATACAGATTCATAGTGAAGGTTTCATAGTGAAGAACGAACTCAAGTCTAAAGAAACTGAACTCTGTGGCTCATTCATATTATCTTCATTTTGTTAAGTAGGATGAACCTAAACCCCGGTTGCAGCGGTAGCTAGCAACCTAGTAGGAGACGATCACGTCCCATAGTTACATTATAGAGCAAAGTGTAGTCCATACTAATTGAAATATTATAAAGAATCGTTATATAGATAATGATGCAACACACACTTATCTTTAGATAAGATAGTATAAACAAATTTACTTTGCAATTCGGATTCAAACTCGGGTAAATCTGATGAAAGCCAGCCTTCCTAACTACTTCCTAACGAACATATAGGATATACTAAATATATGATTAATGAAGTTTATCTTAAAGATCCGGGTTATAGCGGTAGCAAGCAACCTAGTAAGAGACGATTAAGCTTCATAGTAAAAACTAAAATAATCCATAAATCCTAAAAAAAATCTGATCAAATATGAAGTACACTCTTAGTACCGCCTTTTCCAATGCCTCTTTATAGAAATTTTACCGTCTCTTGGCCTGAACAACGATGAAACTAATTGGCTTGAAAATCAAGAAAAAGTGGATGCAACCACGACAATCTGCATATATGGGATCTTTTTTCTTTCCGTTTTTTCTCCTAAGCAACTGGGCACAGGAAAATCATAGAAAGCTGTATAATGGCTGACTGTAAAGGAAACCGCTACATCTTGAACCTTTCGTAATTAAAAACAAAATAGTTTTTAAAATAGAATAAATCTTGACAAAAAAAACTACATTTTCCTGTAAAAACTTGATGAAGGATGTTATAATCATATAGCTTATAACCATGTTTGGTAACAAGTGAATACAATATTTATACAAGTTAACCATTGGACAAGATAATAATACAAGAAATACATAATTAGAGGAATCAATTTTTTATGAAAATCATAAGAAAGAACAAACTCTAGAATATTATAACTTGCATATGCAACATAAAAATAGTATAGGCTTGTATGGTTGTATTTAGAGTCAATATATTAAAAATTTCTTCCAACAGGGAATTTAACCCTGGTCTCCTACGTGACAAGCGAGTTTGCTTACCACAGTACCATCGGGGACTTGAAGTCAATATGTTAATAAATTGTCTCCAAGGAGAAATCGAACCCCGGTCACTCACGTGACAAGCGGGTATGCTTACCATTGTTAATCACAGACTAATGAAAATGATTTATGAATAGGTCATGACAATAAATTCGCTAAGACACTAAAAAATTACACAAGAATCGGGCTGGTTAACTCCAAATGGGGATTATGTAAGTCCCATCGGTATCGAGGCTGTAGAGATAGCTGAAATCTATTGAAGAACAAACCATGGCACATATAGGGTTTATTTTAATACCTCACTCTCTGAAGTTCATCCTCTTACTATTCCAAATAAGAAAAAGCCATAGGCTTTTCCTGTTTGTAACAGGAAAGAGCATGTTTAAAATCCTATATTAAATCCTTTTTACGGCGGTAGCTAGTAGCCTAGTCCGGGTTACAGCGGTAGGTAGAAGCCTTGTAAGAGATGATCACCCCTTGTAGTAAAAAACATATGTCCCACAACACCTAAAACTAGAGTCAGATAAAAAAAAGTACACCAATAGACCCGCCTTGCCCAATACCCCTAATTAGGAAACTAACTGTACCTTGTCTTGAATAACAAGTAAAATATATTGGTTTGAAAATCAAGAAAAGTGGCAACCAGGATATTCTGCATCCACGGCATTTTTTTCCGTTTTTCACCTCAGGTAGCTCGGTACTGGAAAATCATAGAGGTGTTGAATAGCTCATTTGATAGGAAATTGATGTATTTTAAAAGCTTTCAGAATTAAAAAAAATATTTAAAAAAAATTGCATTTTAATGTAATTTAATGTATTTTAATGTACAAGGACTTACTTTCAACGAGTCCTGGTTGAACTTCGTTGAAGTAAGGATGCTAGGGCTGTTTTTAAAAAGTTTTTAACTTTATTAGTTTTAATTTTTGCATTTTAATGTAAGTTTATTCATATATACATATTTTTTGTCTCTCTTTCTCGTATTGTGCTGAAGACAGCCCTTGGACATAGGGCCGAAATATTCATAGAATTGATTTCCACTGTCTTGAAAAGATTTTCCCTATTGTTTCGACTTTGTATTTGTTTGGTTCTCATGTACATGACAAATTTAACCTTGACATTAAAACTGCGCTTGCATACATCACACTTGAATGACTTTTAACAAGTGTGGGTTCTCATGCCTATGGCAAGAACATTCTTCTAGTTAGAACTGTGCTTACATACATCACACTTGAATGGATTTTCCCCAGTGTGAGTTCTCATGCGTATGGCAAGAGTGGGTTCTCATGTGTATGGCAAGATTGCTCTTCTGATTAAAACTGCGCTTGCAAGCATCACACTTGAATGACTTTTCAACGAGGTGGGTTCTCATGTGTATGGCAAGATTCTTGTCCCAATTATAACTGCTTACCTATGTCAGAGTTGAATGGCTTTTCACCGGTGTGGGTTCTCATGTGCATGGCAAGATTCTTGTCCCAATTAAAACTATGCTTACATACGTCACAGTTGAATGGCTTTTCATCGGTGTGGGTTCTCATGTGTATGGCAAGAGCATTCTTCCAATTAGAGATGTACTTACATTAGTCACACTTAAATGGCTTTTCACCGGTGTGTGTTCTCATGTGTATAGCAAGATAACCCTTCTGATTAAATCTGTGCTTGCATACATCACACTTGAATGGCTTTTCCCCGGTGTGTGTTCTCATGTGGTTGGCAAGATGACCCTTCTGATTAAAACTGCGCTTGCATACATCACACTTGAATGGCTTTTCCCCAGTGTGGATTCTCATATGTGTGGCAAGATTACTCTTCTGATTAAAACTGTGCTTGCATACATCACACTTGAATGGCTTTTCAACAGTGTGGGTTCTCATGTGTATGGCAAGAGCATTCTTCCAAATAGAGCTGTACTTACATATGTTACACTTGAAAGGCTTTTCCCCGGTGTGGATTCTCATGTGTATTGCAAGACTTCTCTTGACATTGACACTGTGCTTACATACATCACACTTGAATGGTTTTTCACCTGTGTGGGTTCTCATGTGTATGGCAAGCGTACTCTTGTGATTAAAACTGCGCTTGCATACATCACACTTGAATGGCTTTTCACCTGTGTGGGTTCTCATGTGTACGGCAAGAGTACTCTTCCATTTAGAGCTGTACTTACATATGTCACACTTGAATGGGTTTTCCCCGGTGTGGATTCTCATGTGTATGGCAAGATTACCCTTCTGATTAAAACTTTTCTTGCATACATCACACTTGAATGGCTTTTCCCCGGAGTGGATTCTCATGTGTTGGGCAAGATTACCCTTCAGATGAAAACTTTTCTTGCATACATCACACTTGAATGGCTTTTCCTCGGTGTGGATCGTCTGGTGTTTACTAGTTTGAACTGTCAGGTGTCTCATAAGATTATTGCTTATAGATCGTTTCTCATCATTTTGAAAAGATATTTCATTCTTCTGATTTTCCGCGTCCTCCTCTTTTTGTCTGGTGGTTTCTTCAGCTGATGAGACAATTGTATTCGATAGTTCAGTTTCAGTACAGTTCGTTTTTAACAGATTGGACTGATGGGTTTCTTTTGCGAAAATGATCGCATGATCAGAAGCTTTTTTATTCATTGAATTCATCTTTGACACTCAAACTTTGACTTGTATCTTTTTTTTTCCAGCTTCAAACTAAAGCTGAGATGCAATGGCAAGTATGAATTAACATAAAAAAATGTCTGCTCAAACTGAGCCGTTGTACTAAACTGTTTTAGATTTTATGACAAACAGAAATAATTCTTTACTTTAAGGATTTTGATTATACGTTGGTAAAAGCAAGAAAAGGAAAATACACAGTTGCTCGTTTAAAGAGAGTAGATATGTTTGTTATATATTGAATTATTATATTGTCTCCCAAGTCCCCGTTTTCTTTTTTTAAGGAATGAGCTACACCTCTTATTAAGACACCTTATTATTATTCATATTATAGACACTTTATTAAGACTCTTATTCCACACCTTTTATGAAAGAATGAGAAATAATTTAGAAAATGAAAAATAAAATAATAAATTTTTCGAATTTAAAGGAAAACTGAAAGATAATCATAAAGTATAAGCCCATTCAAAATCAGATTTTACTTGGTGTATTACTATACACGAAAAGTCCCATTCTGATCGTTTTTCATATCATACCGAAAGACCCCTGTAAGCAGAAATTGTTTTCTGGAAATCCCCCAAATGGAAAATTTCTCCCGGAGAAAATTTCCCATGGAAAATTTCTCCCACGGGAAATCCTCTCTTTATCCTACGGAAAAGTCCCTCAGGAAATTCAGATCCAACGGAAAATTTCTCCGGGGACATATCCACATGTAAAATTACGCGGCAAAAGAAAAAAAGAAAGACAAATATTAAGGATCTATTAAATTCACCAATATAAAATCCCCCCAGGAAAGTTCATCTCTAGAAATTTTCCTTCCCATAAAAAATCCTCCCCGTCGAAAATCTTCCCATCCAAAAAATGTCTGTATACCTCCCAATAAAAAATACTTCACGTGAAAAATCGTTAAGTTTTATTACTTAGATAACTTTCCAAAGGGCTGTGGGGGGTCACGTCGTCCCCGGAGATGTTATTATTGGAACTTTCAGTTATGTTGAAAAAATGGCTATCTCAAAATTTTGACCGGATCACTTTCTGCATAAAAGCGGGTAGCAGGGGGCCTATTACCCCCCAATCTTTCCAGTCACTTAAAAAGGGCATAGAGCTTTTAATTTTCATTTGAGTGAGTTCCCTCCCAATTTTTAGGACTATTGGTTCGATGCAACCTTCCTGGCGGAAAACGGAAAGACAAACTAACAAAAAAAAAGAAAAAAAGAAAAAAAACCCAGCAAAACGCAACAACTAATAAAACTGTGTTTTTGTAAATGGGAGCCTGACATCTCTATAGTTGGGTTCTCTGAAACGCTAAATCTGAAGGTTCGATTCCCATTAAGATTTTTTGACTTTTTGAGGGCATTTTCTCGCTTTTCGAAAATCAGGCAAATTATGTTAGGCTCGTAGCTTTTGATCATTAACATTAAACTTATTGAAACTTACGTTCAAATTCAAGTTCTATTTATTTTCATAAAATAACAATAACAAAAACAATATCCCAAAGGGCTCTATGGCCCGTTATTTGGGAAACGGCATACATTAAATAAAAAATCATAAAACTTGTCATAAACATACTTACCAACATCTAAATATAAATATACTAGCTGTTGGGGTGGCGCTTCGTGCCACCCCAACACCTAGTTGGTGGGGGCACTTCGCGCCCCCCAAGACCCCCCCGCGCACGTATGTCGTTACGCTACATATTAGTTACGCGCCACTGTAGTTGTGTCCCTGTGTACCACTTATGAATATATATAGATTTATATATGTGTTTTGAACTACGTAAAACTTGCGAATATACAACATTCTTGGCTTTCCCATTGTCTGAGCATATAAAAAGCCTTATGTACTTATAATGACGTCATATACAAACGCTCTTTTTAAAAACAAACAAACATGCATACACACAACTCCTTTTTATATACATAGATAGATAGATAGATACAATACAAATTAACTGCGTGAAACTTGCGAATATACAACATTCTTCGCTGTCCAACTGTCGCTGCATATAAATAGATTGTCAGGTTTACCGACCCTTGAACATGCAACGTACAATTGTCCATGGGAAAAACAATCAGCATTAAGATCTATACCATATTTTTCTAATGATTGACCTAGAGCTTTGTTGATGGTGATTGCAAATGCTAATCGAATTGGGAATTGCAATCTTTTAAATTGAAAAGGCAGATCCGTTGGAATCATGGGAATGCGAGGAATAAGAACAGCCTAACCCTCAAAAGGCCCTGTCAAGATTGTGGCCTCTATTACGTTTTCCATTGTTGTTTTTTTTTTACGGCGAGTCGCGTGCCATTGCAAAGCATTGGTGGGTTGATATTTCTTAACAGTATTATTGGTACGCCTATTTTTAGTTGTAGCACGTGTGGTGGAAACCCTGAAAGATCCACGGAATTAAAAATTCCGATGGATAATTAACCGCTTAATTTGGTTCCAAAAACTGTGTCGACTGACTTGTAAAGGACTGCCTGGTCTCGAATCTTGGTTAAAACAATATTGTTGATTTCGTGGATGTCTATGTTCTTGGGTGCAAGAATCGCTCTTTCACTTAGCCATTTATTATTTTTATAATTGTTTAGAATATTCAGAAATACTTTTTCAATCAATTCATTTTTGGACGTCAATAAATTAGAGAATTCAGCAGGTAGTTGTATACTACCTGAAATTCAGTCTACTGGGAGCTTTCCGTTTCCAATTGCCATCAATTGATCTAAAAATGTTTGACCAGAGTCATCGTTTTGCAATCGGACACGCATATTTGTAGTTAATTTTAATGTTTTTACGTGTGGCCATAAATAAGAATTTTTCAGGCAAGCATTCATTTCGTCTGCAGGGGTTGATCTAGGTATTATAGGTAATGTTTGCCTGAAAGCTCCCGCAATGCCAGAATCAGTTTTATCACAAACGTTTTACCAGTACCTCCTGGCGCATCCAAAAATAAAATTTCTCCAACGTTGTTATCGACACAATGCATTATCGTATCATAAATGTCTTTTTGTTCCAACGTTAACTTGGAAATGTTATTTTGTACATACGACAATAGATCACTCGTACTGCAACTTTATTCACGATCCATTTCTACACATGTCGAAACGGCAGCGGTACGATTAGGTGAAGGCATTCCCAAATCCTGAAGAAGTTTGTTTGCCATACATACGCACAAATCTATATATATATAAATAAGTTGTCTCTATGTGTGGGCTGTTGCCATTGTAGGTTCTTCAGTCATTTTACAATTAAACATTTTTCCGTGAACAAATGTCTTAAATACCGTTAATAACGTCACCGTCAAAGCAAAAATGACGACAACTAATTTCATAACGTCAGTCGACACATAGACATGACGTCACCTGACAACTAATTTCATGACGTCAGCCGACACAGAAACATGACTTCACCTGATCCACAGATCCACAGACAGACAACTTATTTTTATATATATAGAAGATATATATAAATATATATATATATATATATATATATATATCTATATATATAAAAATAAGTTGTCTGTGGATGGATGGATGGATGGATGTGTGGATGGATGTGTCAGGTGACGTCACCTGAAAAAACTGGATTAGGTGACGTCAAAACTGAAAAAACTAAAAAAGGCAAAAACTACAAAAAAAAACTAAAAACTAATAAAAAAATAAAAAAGCTAAAAAACTAAAAAAACTATAAAGGTAAAAACCAATAAAAAACTAAAAAAAAAACTGAAAAAACTAAAAAAAGGCAAAAACTACAAAAAAAAACTAAAAACTAATAAAAAAAGTAAAAAAGCTAAAAAACTAAAAAAACTAAAAAAACTAAAAAAAGGTAAAAAACTAAAAAAAATAAAAAATAAAAAAAAACTAAAAAAAAGGAAAAAACTGAAAATAGCTAAAATAAAGGTAAAAACCAATAAAAAACTAAAAAAAAAAGGAAAAAACTAATAATGACGACACTCAAAGAGAAAGCGACCAGGACAAAAAACTAAAAAAAAAGGCAAAAACTACAAAAAAACTAAAAACTAATAAAAAAAATAAAAAGCTAAAAAACTAAAAAAACTAAAAAAAGGTAAAAAACTAAAAAAACTAAAAACTAAAAAAAACTAAAAAAGCTAAAAACTAAAAGAACTAAAAAAGAAAAAAATAAATGACGACACTCAAAGAGAAAGCGACCAGGACAAAAGGAATGTTCGATTAGCAATCAACAAAGCACCGGGACACAGGGAGTATAAATGACGACCAGGACACAAGTAAAAAAAAAATTAACAAAACTAAAAGAAGGTAAAAACTACAAAAAAACTAAAAAGAAAAAAAAACTAAAAACTAATAAAAAAACTAAAAAATCTAAAAATCTAAATAAACTAAAAAAGAAAAAAAAGGAAAAAAATAAAGGAGAAAAACAAAACTAAAAAACGAATGTATATACAGACCGGTACACCGGGATACAAATGACGACCGGGACACAGGGAATATAAATAACGACCGGGACACAGGGACACAACTACAACGGGGACACCGGGGAAACAGGGGGATATAAATGACGACCGGGACAAAAAAACTAAAAAGAAATAAAACTAAAAACTAATAAAAAAAACTAAAAAATCTAAAAATCTAAATAAGCTAAAAAGAAAAAAAAAGGAAAAAAATAAAGGAGAAAAACAAAACTAAAAAACGAATGTATATACAGACCGGGACACCGGGATACAAATGATGACCGGGACCCGGGACACAGGGAATATAAATGACGACCGGGACACAGGGACACAACTACAACGGGGACACCGGGGGAAACAGGGGGATAACCTGACAATCTATTTATATGCAAAGACAATGGGACAGCAAAGAATGTTGTATATTCGCAAGTTTTACGTAGTTAAAACCATATATATATATATATATCTATATTCACAGGTGGGACATAGGGACACAACTACAATGGCGCGTAACTATTATGGCGCGTAACGACTTACGCGCGCGGGGGGGCTTGGGGGGGGCGCGAAGCGCCCCCACCAACTAGGTGTTGGGGTGGCGCGAAGCGCCACCCCAACAGCTAGTATATATATATATATATATATATATATATATATATATATATATATATATATATGTATATATATATATATCTATATATATAAAAATAAGTTGTGGATGGATGTGTGGATGGATGTGTCAGGTGACGTCACCTGAAAAAACTGGATCAGGTGACGTCAAAACTGAAAAAACTAAAAAAGGCAAAAACTACAAAAAAAACTAAAAACTAATAAAAAAAATAAAAAAGCTAAAAAACTAAAAAAACTAAAAAAAGGCAAAAACTACAAAAAAAAACTAAAAAAAAACTGAAAAAACTAAAAAAAGGCAAAAACTACAAAAAAAAACTAAAAACTAATAAAAAAAGTAAAAAAGCTAAAAAACTAAAAAAACTAAAAAAACTAAAAAAAGGTAAAAAACTAAAAAAAATAAAAAATAAAAAAAACTAAAAAAAAGGAAAAAACTGAAAAATAAGCTAAAATAAAGGTAAAAACCAATAAAAAACTAAAAAAAAAAAGGAAAAAACTAATAAATGACGACACTCAAAGAGAAAAAAAGGCAAAAACTAATAAATGACGACACTCAAAGAGAAAAAAAGGCAAAAACTACAAAAAAAACTAAAAACTAATAAAAAAAATAAAAAAGCTAAAAAACTAAAAAAAACTAAAAAAAGGCAAAAACTACAAAAAAAACTAAAAACTAATAAAAAAGCTAAAAAACTAAAAAAACTAAAAAAAAGGCAAAAACTACAAAAAAACTAAAAACTAATAAAAAAAATAAAAAAGCTAAAAAACTAAAAAAACTAAAAAAACTAAAAAAAGGTAAAAAACTAAAAAAACTAAAAACTAAAAAAAACTAAAAAAGGTAAAAACTAAAAGAACTAAAAAAGAAAAAAATAAATGACGACACTCAAAGAGAAAGCGACCAGGACAAAAGGAATGTTCGATTAGCAATCAACAAAGCACCGGGACACAGGGAGTATAAAAAAAAGAAAAAAAAAGGAAAAAAATAAAGGAGAAAAACAAAACTAAAAAACGAATGTATATACAGACCGGTACACCGGGATACAAATGACGACCGGGACACAGGGAATATAAATGACGACCGGGACACAGGGACACAACTACAACGGGGACACCGGGGGAAACAGGGGGATATAAATGACGACCGGGACAAAAAAACTAAAAAGAAAAAAAAACTAAAAACTAATAAAAAAACTAAAAAATCTAAAAATCTAAATAAGCTAAAAAAGAAAAAAAAAGGAAAAAAATAAAGGAGAAAAACAAAACTAAAAAACGAATGTATATACAGACCGGGACACCGGGATACAAATGACGACCGGGACCCGGGACACAGGGAATATAAATGACGACCGGGACACAGGGACACAACTACAACGGGGACACCGGGGGAAACAGGGGGATGTAAATGACGACCGGGACACCGGGACAGGGAATGGTCGATTAGCAATCACCATCAACAAAGCTCAAGGGCAATCATTAGAATCATGAGGTATAGATCTGAATACAGATTGTTTTCCCATGGACCATTATATGTTGCATGTTCAAGAGTCGGTAAACCTGACAATCTATTTATATGCAAAGACAATGGGACAGCAAAGAATGTTGTATATTCGCAAGTTTTACGTAGTTAAAACCATATATATATATCTATCTATATTCACAGGTGGGACATAGGGACACAACTACAATGGCGCGTAACTATTATGGCGCGTAACGACTTACGCGCGCGGGGGGGCTTGGGGGGGGCGCGAAGCGCCCCCACCAACTAGGTGTTGGGGTGGCGCGAAGCGCCACCCCAACAGCTAGTATATATATATATATATATATATATATATATATATATATATATATATATATATATATATATTATATATATATATAAATATATATCTATCTATATATATAAAAATAAGTTGTCTGTGGATGGATGTGTGGATGGATGTGTGGATGGATGTGTCAGGTGACGTCACCTGAAAAAACTGGATTAGGTGACGTCAAAACTGAAAAAACTAAAAAAAGGCAAAAACTACAAAAAAAACTAAAAACTAATAAAAAAAATAAAAAAGCTAAAAAACTAAAAAAACTATAAAGGTAAAAACCAATAAAAAACTAAAAAAAAAACTGAAAAAACTAAAAAAAGGCAAAAACTACAAAAAAAAACTAAAAACTAATAAAAAAAGTAAAAAAGCTAAAAAACTAAAAAAACTAAAAAAACTAAAAAAAGGTAAAAAACTAAAAAAAATAAAAAATAAAAAAAAACTAAAAAAAAGGAAAAAACTGAAAAATAAGCTAAAATAAAGGTAAAAACCAATAAAAAACTAAAAAAAAAAAGGAAAAAACTAATAAATGACGACACTCAAAGAGAAAGCGACCAGGACAAAAAACTAAAAAAAAAGGCAAAAACTACAAAAAAACTAAAAACTAATAAAAAAAATAAAAAAGCTAAAAAACTAAAAAAACTAAAAAAAGGTAAAAAACTAAAAAAACTAAAAACTAAAAAAAAACTAAAAAAGGTAAAAACTAAAAGAACTAAAAAAGAAAAAAATAAATGACGACACTCAAAGAGAAAGCGACCAGGACAAAAGGAATGTTCGATTAGCAATCAACAAAGCACCGGGACACAGGGAGTATAAATGACGACCAGGACACAAGTAAAAAAAAAAATTAACAAAACTAAAAAGAAGGTAAAAACTACAAAAAAACTAAAAAGAAAAAAAAACTAAAAACTAATAAAAAAACTAAAAAATCTAAAAATCTAAATAAACTAAAAAAGAAAAAAAAAGGAAAAAAATAAAGGAGAAAAACAAAACTAAAAAACGAATGTATATACAGACCGGTACACCGGGATACAAATGACGACCGGGACACAGGGAATATAAATAACGACCGGGACACAGGGACACAACTACAACGGGGACACCGGGGGAAACAGGGGGATATAAATGACGACCGGGACAAAAAAACTAAAAAGAAATAAAAACTAAAACTAATAAAAAAAACTAAAAAATCTAAAAATCTAAATAAGCTAAAAAAGAAAAAAAAAGGAAAAAAATAAAGGAGAAAAACAAAACTAAAAAACGAATGTATATACAGACCGGGACACCGGGATACAAATAATGACCGGGACCCGGGACACAGGGAATATAAATGACGACCGGGACACAGGGACACAACTACAACGGGGACACCGGGGGAAACAGGGGGATAACCTGACAATCTATTTATATGCAAAGACAATGGGACAGCAAAGAATGTTGTATATTCGCAAGTTTTACGTAGTTAAAACCATATATATATATATATATCTATATTCACAGGTGGGACATAGGGACACAACTACAATGGCGCGTAACTAATATGGCGCGTAACGACTTACGCGCGCGGGGGGGCTTGGGGGGGGCGCGAAGCGCCCCCACCAACTAGGTGTTGGGGTGGCGCGAAGCACCACCCCAACAGCTAGTATATATATAAAAATAAGTTGTCTGTCTGTGTGTCTGTCTGTGGATCAGGTGACGTCATGTTTCTGTGTTGACTGACGTCATGAAATTAGTTGTCGTCATTTTTGCTTTGACGGTGACGTCATTCAAGATATTTAAGACATATGTTCACGTAGAAATCTATTAATGTTTAAGTTTACAATGACTGATGAACTTACAATGGCAAAAGCCGATAAAGATGCTCAAAGAGTCTATGCCAAAAAACTTGCTGCTGATAGAGAAATTCAGAAAAGAAAGCGTGCCGAGGAACTACCAGAGCAACGCGAAAGCAGACTTGCTGCTAAAAGAGAAAGTGAAAAAAGAAGGCGTGCCGAGGAAGCAAAAGAACAGCAAGGAAACAGGCTTGAGGCTGATAGAGAAAGAAAGAACAGAAAGCGTGCCGAGGAACTACCAGAGCAACGCGGAAGCAGACTTGCTGCTAAAAGAGAAAGTGAAAAAAGAAGGCGTGCCGAGGAATTACAAGAACAGCAAGAAATCAGGCTTGCTGCTGATAGAGAAAGTAAGAAAAGAAAGCGTGCCGAGGAATCACAAGAACAGCAAGAAATCAGGCTTGCTGCTGATAGAGAAAGTTAGAAAAGAAAGCGTGCCGAGGAATCAGAGGAACCTGAAAGTTATCGCCTGGCATTCAGGTACAACCCAGTCGATGATTATAGCTTGAGTAGATGTGTTCAAATCGGGACAATGTCTAAAATTTGTCCCTATTGCAAGGCCTTGAAATTCAATGGTGAAACAATGGGAATGTGTTGCGCCTCAGGAAAAGTTAAACTTCCTCTATTGGCTGCACCACCAGAGCCATTGAAGACTTTCCTTACTGGAACTACGTCAGAATCTAAGCGTTTTTTGTCAAAAATCAGAAAATACAACTCATGTTTCCAAATGACGTCGTTTGGAGCCCAAATCGAAAATCCAGATCAATTTATGTCTACTTTCAAAGTAAAAGGGCAAATTTATCATAGAGCAGGGTCCCTTCTACCATTCTCAGGCGAGAATCATAAATTTTTACAATTGTACTTCATCAGTGATAGAAATTCTGAATTGAATGCACGTTGCGAAATTTCTCCCAGCATTGAAAGGACAATCGTTTCCCAATTGCAACATCTTTTCCACGAAAATAATAATTTAGTGCATCTGTTCAAAACAGCCATCGATTTGATGCCTACTGATACGCATAAAATTGTTATTTTCGCTGACAAAACGCCTCCTGGCCAACAAGTGCGTAGATACAATGCTCCAACTATCGACGAAGTGGCAATCGTTATGGTCGGTGATCAGTTTTTACCTCGAGATATTATTCTTCATAAGCAAAACGCTCAGTTGTTAAGAATTGCTGAAACTCATCGATGCTACGATGCCCTAGAATATCCTATCATTTTTTGGGATGGAGCCGACGGCTATCACTTTAATATTAAATTGATGAATCCAGCCACTAACAAAGAAATGAATAAGAAATGCAGTGCAATGCATTATTATTCCTATAGACTAATGATTCGGCAGGATGAAGAAAATTATATTTTAAAATGCCATGAATTGTTTCACCAATTCGTCGTTGATATGTATGCTAAAATTGAATCAGAACGTTTGCTATATATCCGCCTGAATCAGACCAAGCTCCGCTCTTAACAATACATTCATTTGCGAGATGCAGTTATAAATGACGGTAATACCACAAACGTTGGAAGATTAACAATTTTACCTTCGTCATATGCTGGCAGTCCCCGTCATATGCATGAATATGCTCAAGATGCTATTGCGTATGTTCGTCTCTATGGTCGTCCAGATTTATTTATTACATTTACATGTAATCAATCTTGGGACGAGATACTGCAGCTTTTACTTCAAGGACAATCGGCGGTTCATAGGCATGACATTACGGCCCGTGTCTTCCGGCAAAAGTTGAAATCACTGATAAACTTCATAGTAAAACTTGAAGTGTTTGGGTCCGTGCGATGCTGGATGTTCTCAGTGGAATGGCAAAAACGAGGTTTGCCACACGCACATATACTAATCTGGCTACATAAAAAAATTACTTCGAACGAAATTGATGATGTGATTTCCGCTGAAATACCTGATAAAAATGTCGATAAGGGGTTACATGATATTATTGTAAAAAACATGATACATGGACCTTGCGGTGCACTGAACGAAAATTCACCATGCATGGCCAAAGGAAGGTGCACAAAGCAATATCCTCGACTTTTAGTATCAAACACAATTACTGGCAATGATGGTTACCCACAATATAGAAGAAGATCTACTGAAGATGGCGGTAAAACAGCAATAATAAAGAAGCGTAACGGTACCACCATCGAAGTAGATAACCAGTGGGTTGTTCCATATTCCCCATTATTATCAAAAACATTTAATGCACACATAAACGTTGAATACTGTAACTCCGAAAAGGCAATCAAATACATATGTAGATACGTCAACAAAGGCAGTGACATGGCAGTTTTTGGCTTGCAGCCCGAAATCAAAGATTTCGATGAAATCGTACAATATCAGGCTGGAAGATACATAAGCAGTAATGAAGCTGTTTGGCGAATTCTTTCATTTCCGATACATGAACGTAGTCCAGCTGTTGTTCACTTAGCGGTACATTTACAGAATGGTCAACGTGTTTATTTCACGGAAACCAACGTGCAACAAAGAGTCCTGAATCCACCGGATACAACATTAACAACTTTTTTTTTTCGCTTTGCAAAAATGATTCTTTTGCAAAAAAACTGCTGTATACTGAAGTGCCTTCGTATTACACGTGGAATACTAAAAATAAAGTATTGGAACGTCGAAAACAGGGTAAGTCAGTCGACAGACAACCTACCATCTTCAAAGATACCACGATAGGAAGACTCTACACCGTTCACCCCAATCAACATGAATGCTTCTTTCTACGCCTGCTTTTGGTGAATGTACCCGGTCCGACATCCTTTGAGTATTTGAGGACTGTAAATGGTACTATACATGACACTTACCGTAGTGCATGCCAAGCTCTGAATTTATTGGAGAATGACCAACACTGGGATAACTGCATCAATGAAGCGTGCGAAACGTCAACCCCAAGTCAAATTCGTGCATTGTTTGGCATCATTTTAACAACTTGCTCTCCATCAGCTCCTACAGAGTTATGGGAAAAATATAAGTCAAAAATGTCCGAAGACATACTCCATCGAAAACAGTTAGAGACGTCAGATATGACTTTAGATTTTACATCAGAAATTTATAACTACACTTTAGTTGTTATAGAAGATTTGTGCATACGTATGGCAAACAAACCTCTTCAGGATTTGGGAATGCCTTCACCTAACCGTATCGCTGCTGTTTCGACATGTGTAGAATTGGATCGTGAACAAAGTTACAGTACGAGTGATCTATTGTCGTATGTACAAAATAACATTTCCAAGTTAACATCGGAACAAAAAGACATTTATGATACGATAATGCATTGTGTCGATAACAACGTTGGAAAAATTTTCTTTTTGGATGCGCCAGGAGGTACTGGTAAAACGTTTGTGATAAAACTGATTCTGGCATCAATTCGATCAAAAAATAATATAGCGTTGGCAATTGCGTCGTCCGGAATAGCCGCAACATTGCTGCCTGGTGGAAGAACTGCTCATTCCGCTTTGAAATTGCCTCTGAACTTGCATTCTACAGAAACTCCCACGTGCAATATTTCCAAATCATCTGGGATGGTTAAAGTATTGCAGCAATGCAAACTTATTATTTGGGATGAGTGCACAATGGCACACAAAAAATCGCTCGAGGCTCTGGATCAATGCTTGAAAGATTTGCGAGGGAAGTCGAAACCCTTTGGCAGCACATTAATATTACTTGCGGGAGATTTTAGGCAAACATTACCTATAATACCTAGATCAACTCCTGCAGACGAAATGAATGCTTGCCTGAAAAATTCTAATTTATGGGCACACGTAAAAACATTAAAATTAACTACAAATATGCGTGTCCGATTGCAAAACGATGACTCTGGTCAAACATTTTCAGATCAATTGCTGGCAATGGGAAACGGAAAGCTCCCAGTAGACTCAATTTCAGGACGTATACAACTACCTGCTGATTTCTGTAATTTAGTGACGTCCAAAAATGAATTGATTGAAAAAGTATTTCCGAATATTCTAAAAAATTATAAAAATAATAAATGGTTAAGTGAAAGAGCGATTCTCGCACCAGCGCAACCCCAACACCTAGTTGGTGGGGCGCATCGCGCCCCCCAAGCCCCCCCGCGCGCGTAAGTCGTTACGCGCCATATTAGTTACGCGCCATTGTAGCTGTGTCCCTGTGTCCCACCTGTGAATAGAGATAGATATAAATACATATTTTTAACTACGTAAAACATGCGAATATACAACATTCTTCGCTGTCACATTGTCGTCATTAATGGTATTTAAGACATGCGTTCACGGAAAAATGTTTAATTGTAAAATGACTGAAGAACCTACAATGGCAACAGCCGAGGAAGCTGCTCAAAGAGTCTATGCCAAAAAACTTGCTGCTGATAGAGAAAGTAAGAAAAGAAAGCGTGCCGAGGAATCACAAGAACAGCAAGAAAACAGGCTTGCAGCTGATAGAGAAAGTAAGAAAAGAAAGCGTGCCGAGGAATCACAAGAACAGCAAGAAAACAGGCTTACGGCTAAAGAACGCAAAACCGCGCAGTTAGATGAAAATCCACCGGGAAAGCGAGAGTCAAAACATATCAAAACTGAAAATGATAGCAATGATGATTGGGTTTGGGATTTTGACTTGGATAAGGTCATCAATGCCTACCATATTTAAGTTAAAAAACAAAGGTTCGGCGATATGTACTTCATAGTGACGCTGAAAAATAAAGAAGAAAAAAAAACTGAAAAAATGTAAAAAACTAAAAAAACTAAAAAGAAAAAACACTCAAAGATAAATTACAGACCGGGACACAAATGACGACCGACACAGAGGGAATATAAATGACGACCAGGAACCTCAAAGAAAAATTACAGACTGGGACACCCGGACACAAATCACGATCGGGAATATAAATGACGACCGGACGCAGGGAAACAACTACAACGGGGACGCCGGGGGCACAGGCGGGATATATAATTGACGACTGAGACACAGGGATTGTTTGAATAGAAATTACAGACCGGGACACAAATGGCAACCGGGACACTGGGACACAGGGAATATAAATGACGACCGGGACACTCAAAGAGAAAATACAAACTGGGACACTAGGACACAAATGACGACCGGGATACAGGGAATATAAATGCTATTTATATGCACAGACAATGGGACAGCGAAGAATGTTGTATATTCGCATGTTTTACGTAGTTAAAAATATAGTTTGAAATAAACTTATTCCTCCGAAAAAATTCCTGAAATATATTCCCTGTCACCCAACCGCCACTGATATTCTGACGATCCTCCCCTCCCCTGGATAATTCTCTGTCGGCGCCATTGGAATGACAATGAAAAATTTGTTTGATTTTTTCTCCGCCACTTAAATCTAACATATGACAAATAATTGAGTTTCCAGTGGGGATATCATTTTTTTTCTGAGTTACTTTTTTTCCAAATGTTATATGTTTTCCCCTGTTTTGCAAGCCATTGAGGCTTTTGGGAAGGGACTTGAGTTTTCCTTTTTGATTCTGTACTTAAATGAAGAATTTCCCAATTTCAAAACTTTGTATAATTAAAGCCGAGTATGCACATTAGTTTAGAAATCCTTAAAAACATACGACTTTCAAGATTCTGGAAAATAATAACAACCCTGAATCATTAAAAGGAGAGCAAAACTTAATTCAAGATTCAAATATTCACCAATTAACGGATGCAGCCTTAGACGAAGAACAGTGCTGGGAAACGTGTTGAAGCTTAACATTTAAATCTTTCGTTTGAAGCAACCATAGTGAAATTATAGAATAACAAAGCTTGAATTAATTTTGCTACAAATAGGACAGCACCACCTTCAACCTTAACAGTAAAATTGTAAAATCATATTGACGTATGATTTATATAGAGGAACTTCGCTTTTTTCATTAACAATGGAATCTTCGTCTTTCAGCAAAACCTTAGTGTTTTCAATGACAATGTCCTTCATAAGCTAGATTAGTGTTATATAATAGTTGTATTAAACCGTTAACGTAGCTATCCCGCGCTTGACGGTTGACAGGCTACGAAGGTGTGTTGTTTGGCCAGTCATTTTGGACTGAACGAAAAGCAGGTCGTCCCCAAATGAGAAGGGGAAGAAGCCGCAAGAAAGCGTTTAAAAAATTAACTGTTACTTTATGGAAAGGGGAAGTGAAGCTTTGAACAGACAGGGGTAGATGAGAAGTGCGTACAGTTATTAATTTTTATGTTAGTATTAGATCTTTTAGGGTCAAGTAGGCGGGTTTATAGACTTGCTATCAACTTTATCGACCTTAATAGATTTCGACAATTGATACTGATTTCGTTGCATAACAATTAGCTTTAACACAAATAAAATTCATGCCATGTCGAGTGTTTGAAAAGGAGGGTGGAACGATTCTTATTTAAAACCTTGATTAACCACGTAACATTATTTTCCGCAATACCTGCTGTAAATAATTTTTAAAATTATACAGCTTTTCGGTTAAATAGTGAATATGTGCACTTGTATAAATCGTATTAATCGTGAACTCCATGAAAGGAGGTAAAGGCTGAAAGTTTGAATTGATTGGGGTGGAGATTTAGCTTTCACGGCTGTGTCGGTCTTAGGTAGCTTGGTGCTGCAGTAAGTTGTTAGTAGTAGTAGTAGCTTATGATGATTTGACAATTCATAACATAAGAAGACTAATCTCCATAGCCACCAGAACCCATATAACACAAATGAAATACTATAAGCACTGATTTTCTAAAAAAAAATGTATTTAATTAGCTCCTTCCACAGCTAAATTAACATGGTTTATTGAGTTAAAGATTAAAGCAAGCCAAATCTAGCACTTAACGCTGAATCGAAATTTTCAAAGCATCGTAAATTAAACACACTTAATGAATCACAGGTAAAACTGAGCTTTGGTGGCTGGAGTGCCTCCTGGTAACAGCGTGATTTCGGTAAATGCATGGTAAACACTTTGGTATTAGCATATAGGGCACTTTTATACATTAACGTTTCTTAGTATATCCTATAGACGTATTACCCACTTTCATGGACCTTGGAAGATAATCATGTAGTGGCGCAGTTGGACCAATTGCTGCTTGATAATATGGGACCTGGAGTTCAATCTCACCACCTTTAAGGCCCAGAATTTTATTCTGATGATGAAATTATGCGAAAGCATCCATAGTAATCCAAACAATAAAAGAAGGAGAGCTTGGAAGGTATCAATTGACCCTTAGTAGCTGGAGGATGTGAATTCTTCCCCTAAAATCTCACAATTTCGGCAATTTAGTTTTCCACTTAGTCCTCTAATATTCCATAACACCTCTTATAAAGAAATTTCCTCCGCTTTATAAGAACTTGAAAGATATCAACTGAAGCTTAGTACCTGGACGGTGTGTCTTCTTTCAACAAAATGTCAAAATTCAGGCAATTTAGTTTCCCATAAGATTTCTATTTCATAGCACAATGCATATTCACCGCTTTCTTAGAACTTGGAAGATATTTTAGTAGGTATGATTAAGTAGATATTTGGTGAGTTTGTATTCTTTCCCTGAAATCTCACAATTCAGGCAATTCAGTTTTCCGACAGTTCTAATACCAAACTATCAATATAGATGCATCAATAAGATGCTAACAGCGATAGTAAGAGATAACGGAAAACCTGCCCTCCTTGTAACTATGACGAGTGGATATTAACAGGCAGAAATTATGGACAATCTCCAAGACCTCAATTTCCAGAGTTCAGGTAAGATTTCATTGCTCAGGTTTTCAAAACGAAACTTCAAGCTATAATGGAAAACATAGAAAAACAAAGTTTCGGGTACGGCGGTTGTGGGAACTCCATTTTTCAGATAAACCCAGGAATAACGAAGATATAGGCAACTTTAATTGCTCTGTATTCTGATTTAGGGCCACACAGACCCTCCAGTTAAATGTCGGAGAGGAGCAGAAACCGTAAGGAATGATGCAGAACTTATGATATTAGGTTTTTTTGGCGTGGTTTGGTCCATTTTTTGCTCTCTTTTTTGGTTTCTCAGCATACATTCAGAGACATTTTAATACCTTTTCTTCTTCTTCTTCTCCATTCAAAGTATTTTCCGCCTTGTCCACTAAAAAATCGTCTCAAAGACAGACTGAATTATCCGCTGTGTTCTGAACGGAATAGAAACCCTGGATATAGAAACCAGCTGGTTTCTTGTGAAGAAACCAGCCTAACACTGCATGCTATTGTAACTAAGACATGGCCCATAATCAATTTATTGTAATTAGATAAAAAAACAAGTTTTTTTAACTGAAAGTAAGGAGCAACATTAAAACTTAAAACGAACAGAAATTACTCCGCATATGAAAGAGTCTTTTCTCCCTCAACGCCCCGCTCTTTACGCTAAATTTTGACTCTTTCTCTTAACCCTACTTTTTAAAAAGTAAAAAACTTTAGACTTTAAAAAAAAAAACGTTTTTTTAAACTTTGGACCTTAGGGCGTTGAGGGGGAAAAGACTCTTTCATATGCGGAGTAATTTCTGTTCGTTTCGTTTTAGTTTCAGTTAAAAAAAAAACTTGTTTTTTTATTTAATTTCTGAACGTTTTTCAATTAATGCATATTTTTTTTTGGCTAAATGGCTTTCTCATAGTTTTAATCGGAAGATTTTGGGGAAAAAGGAGACGGAGAGGAGGCTTAGTTGCCCTCCAATTTTTTGATGAGTTAAAATGGTAACTAGAACTTATGATTTTTTTACGAACGTTTTCATTAGTAAAGAAAATACGTTACTTACGAATTAACTTACGTAACGAAAATTACGCGCCCCCTCCAAGCCCCCCCCCCCCCCACGCGTGCGTAAGTCGTTACGCGCCATATTAGTTACGTATATATATATATATATATATATATATATATATATATATATATATATATATATATATATATATATGTTTTTAACTACGTAAAACTTGCGAATATACAACATTCTTCGCTATCCCATTGTCTGTCCATGTAAATAGATTGTCAGGTTTACCAACTCTTGATCTTGCAACATATTATTGTCCATGGGATAAACAGTCCGTATTCAGACCTATACCTCATTATTTTAATGATTTCCCTTGAGCTTTGTTGGTGGGGATTGCTAATCGAACATTCCCTGTGTCCCCGTCGTCATTTTTATATCCTCCTTGTGCCCCCGGCGTCCCTGCTGTAGTTGTGTCCTTGTGTCCCGGTCGTCATTTATATTCCATGTGTCCCGGTCGTCATTTGTGTCCCGGTGTAAAAAAAAAAAGTTAAAGGATACGGCATTAGACTTTACAGTCCGTACCGGCGGTTCTGATCTCCGTTTCTTGGCTCTTCAGCCAGGAAGTGCAATGGGGGGTTTGGGGCCAGCCATCCTGTGCTTTCGCACACCCTTCCTGTTTACCATCCCCAGATTTCTCCAGGTACCCATTTAGAGCTGGGTCGACTCTGGCTGAGCTTACAGATTCACGCCACTGACCCCCGTCCCAAACTGAAGAATTGAGTACACTGGGTCCCCAGTCTGTAATTTTTCTTTGAGTGTCCCGGTCGTCCTTTATATTCCCTGTGTCCAAGTTGTCATTTGTGTCCCGGTGTCCTGGTCTTTAATTTCTCTTTGAGTGTCCCGTTCGTCATTTTTATTCCCTGTGTCCATTTATGTTCCCTGTGTCCCAGTGTCCTGGTCGTCATTTGTGTCCCGGTCTGTAATTTCTCTTTGAATGTCCCGGTCGTTATTTATATTCCCTGTGTCCCGGTCGTTATTTGTTTCCCGATGTCCCGGTCTGTAGTGTCATCTTATAATGATGTCATATACAAAGCCTTATATACTTATATCTTGCAAATATACAACAGTCTTCGCTATCCCATTGTCTGTGCATATAAATAGACTGTCAAGTTTACCAACTCTTGAACATGCAACATATAATTGTCCATGGGAAAACAATCCGTATTCAGATCTATAACTTATTATTCTAATGATTGCCCTTGAGCTTTGTTGATGGTGATTGCTAATTGAACATTCCCTGTGTCCCGGTCATCTCTTATATATACCCCCTGTGCCCCCTGGTGTCCCCGTTGTAGTTGTGTTCCAATGTCCCGGTCGTCATTTATATTCCTTGTGTCCCGGTCGTTATTTGTGTCCCGGTGTCCTAGTCCGTAATTTCTCTTTGAGTTTCCCGGTCGTCACTTATATTCCCTTTGTCCCGGTGTCCCGATCGTCATTTGTGTTCCGGTGTCCCGGTCTGTATTTTCGTTAGTCGACAAACATGACGTCAGTTGACAAACAACTTCATGACGGCATAATGCTCAATCCTTATAATGACTCGACAAACATGACGTCAGTCGACAGTCGACAAACATGACGTCAGTACTCAAACAACTTATTTATATGTCTTCTATATATATAAAAATAAGTTGTCTGTCTTTGGATCTGTGGATCAGGTGACGTCATGTTTCTGTGTCGGCTGACGTCATGAAATTAGTTGTCGTCATTTTTGCTTTGACGATGCTTAGTATATTGTAAAACACATTAATTTGGTTAATAATATACCATTTAAAACACCAAAATGAACATGCTGGAGTAGTCACTCGATGAGAGAGGGTGTCAGAACGGAGAATGAAGGTCCCAGGTTCAAATCCTGGTTAGGCTAAAAAAGGTAAAAAACTAAAAAATAAAAAAAAACTGAAAAAACTAAAAAAAAAGGCAAAAACTACAAAAAAACTAAAAACTAATAAAAAAAATAAAAAAGCTAAAAAACTAAAAAAACTAAAAAAACTAAAAAACTAAAAAAACTAAAGACTAAAAAAAAACTTAAAAAAAAGGACAAAACTGAAAAATAGAAGAGAAAAAGAAAACTAATAAAATTAAGAATAAAAATAAAAAAAATAAAAAAGATAAAAACTAAAAAAAAAAGTAAAAAGAAAAAACTAAAAAAAACTGAAAAAGCTAAAAAAAAGGTAAAAACCAATAAAAAACTAAAAAGAAAAAAAGGAAGAAAACTAAAAAAAATTTCATCTAAAAAACTAAAAAAAAAACTAAAAAAGGTAAAAACTAAAAGAACTGAAAAAGAAAAAAAAACTAAAAAAAGGAAAAAAACTGAAAAATAAAGGAGAAAAAGAAAACTAAAAAAATATAAATAAAAATAAAAAAACTGCACAGGGGGATATAAATGACGACCGGGACACCGGGACACAACGTCTTACGCGCGCGGGGGGGGCTTGGGGGGGGGGGCGCGAAGCGCCCCCACCAACTAGGTGTTGGGGTGGCGCAGGTGACGTCATGTTTCTGTGTCGGCTGACGTCATGAAATTAGTTGTCGTCATTTTTGCTTTGACGATGCTTAGTATATTGTAAAACACATTAATTTGGTTAATAATATACCATTTAAAACACCAAAATAAACATGCTGGAGTAGTCACTCGATGAGAGAGGGTGTCAGAACGGAGAATGAAGGTCCCAGGTTCAAATCCTGGTTAGGCTAAAAAAGGTAAAAAACTAAAAACTAAAAAAAAAACTAAAAAAAGGCAATAACTACAAAAAAAACTAAAAACTAAAAAAAAAATAAAAAAGCTAAAAAACTAAAAAAATTAAAAAAACTAAAAAACTAAAAAAACTAAAAACTAAAAAAAAAACTTAAAAAAAAGGAAAAAACTGAAAAATAGAAGAGAAAAAGGAAACTAATAAAATTAAGAATAAAAATAAAAAAAATAAAAAAGATAAAAACTAAAAAAAAAAGTAAAAAGAAAAAACTAAAAAAAACTGAAAAAGCTAAAAAAAGGTGAAAACCAATAAAAAACTAAAAAGAAAAAAAGGAAAAAAACTAAAAAAAAATTTCATCTAAAAAACTAAAAAAAAACTAAAAAAGGTAAAAACTAAAAGAACTGAAAAAGAAAAAAAAACTAAAAAAAGGAAAAAAACTGAAAAATAAAGGAGAAAAAGAAAACTAAAAAAATATAAATAAAAATAAAAAAACTGCACAGGGGGATATAAATGACGACCGGGACACCGGGACACAAGGAATATAAATGACGCCCGGGACACAGGGAATATAAATGACGACCGGGACACAGGGACATAACTACAAAGGGGACGCCGGGGTGCACAGGGGGATATATAAATGACGATGGCGACTCAGGGAATGGTCGATTAGCAATCACAATCAACAAAGCTCAAGGGCAATCATTAGAATCGTGAGGTATAGATCTGAATACGGATTGTTTTCCCATGGACCATTATATGTTGCATGTTCAAGAGTCGGTAAACCTGACAATCTATTTATATGCACAGACAATGGGACAGCAAAGAATGTTGTATATTCGCAAGTTTTACGTAGTTAAAAACATATATACAGGTGGGACATAGGGACACAACTACAATGGCGCGTAACTAATATGGCGCGTAACGACTTACGCGCGCGGGGGGGCTTGGGGGGGCGCGAAGCGCCCCCACCAACTAGGTGTTGGGGTGGCGCGAAGCGCCACCCCAACAGCTAGTATATATATATAAAATAAGTTGTCTGTCTGTCTGTCTGTGGATCAGGTGACGTCATGTTTCTGTGTTGACTGACGTCATGTTTTCGACATGTTTTCCAGTGCAACAGTGGGAGCAAATCTCTTTGACCTTTTCGGTTCCGGTTCATTAGATTTATCTAGCATATTACGTGGACAGAGGTCATAGCTCTTAGGTGAGGTAATATTTACTTTATTTGACCTCAGTAAATTATCATAAATTGAGATCAATCCAAATTCACCTGTATCTCTGTTTATGGAATCATTCTTGAACAATTGTTTTCTTTTAATTTCGATTGTTTCTCTGAAAATTTGCTTTAAACCTTGGTCCCTAGAAATCAAAGAAATATTTTCAAACAAAATAAAATGATTTGGATAAAAATAGATATGTTCCGAAAGGGCCGACGTTAAATCTTCAGGTTTGGTATTTTCCTTTAAAGGTGATGAAATAGAATTATGATGTTGTAGCATTCTCATTTTTAAATTCTGGTTAGTACCAGACTAACCAGACTTACCAGGACTCATACACAAAGAAGTTTAAGAACGAATTAAAGAGTTTGATGGAAGAAGGGAAGATTACACTTAAACTTTTCTACAAATTCTTACCAAGAAGTTCTTTGTGCCCTAAATTATATGGACTTCCAAAGATACATAAGCCAAATCTGCCATTACGACCATTTGTTGCGAGTACAAAGTCACCAACAAGTGATCCGAGTAATTGGTTAGTGTCATTATGCAAACCACTCATGTCTAAACAAATTTCTTACATTAAAAATTCGTCAGAACTTGAAAAAAAAACAAAACAATTGGAGATTTCTTCAAATTCTATAATTTCAAGTTTCGACATAGTGTCAATGTATACGAGCACTGATTTAAAAGCCGCGGAAATTCTTCTTGAAAGAAAGATACTAAGAAATTTGGACTTAATTAGTGGTGAAACAGTTTTGGAAGTCGGTGCAATTATGAATTTAGTTAGGTTGTGCAACACGCTCTCTTATTTTTTTAAATTCAGAGGTTTTTTTTAAAACAAGTAAATGGTTTACCCATGGGGGCCCCTTTGTCCTTTATTAGCAAACTGATTTGTAGAAAATATTGAAACAATAGCGTTAGATTCATACTTTTTAAAACATAAATTTTGGGGGAGATATATGAATGACACAATTTCAGTATGAAATTATGGCGTGGAGAAACTGAAAAGTTTTTTAGAACATCTTAATTTTTGGGGAGGTGATTTAAAATTTACAATAGAATTAGAAGAGGATAAAAAGTTCCTTTTTCTGGATGTTCTTCTTTCAAAAAATGAAAATAGTCTGGATTTTAAGATTTACAGAAAACCTACTAACAATAACAGATTTTTGTCGTTCTTCTCCGGTCATGCTCACCAAGTAAAAATTGGTTTAATCATATCCTTATATGACCGCATTTTTAGAATTTGCTCTCGAAAACTCGTTGAGGAGGAATTATTGTTGTTAAAAGAGATTTTAATAAATAACCATTATCCGGGTTGGTTAATTGACCAGACTTTTTTGAAAAGAAAGATATTTTGTTCTCTAACATATGTTCCAGGGTTGAGTTAAAAACTTAAAAGAATTTTACAAAATAATGGCTTAAAGGTAGCTTTAAGAGGTAGTAATACTTTGGCTATTTTTTTAAAATTCTGGAAAAGATCGAACTTCCGTAGAACAATAAAGTGGGGTTTATAAAATCCCATTTACTTGTGGAAGATCTTATGTGGGACGTACTAACCAGAATTCAAAAATGAGATAGCTACAACATTATAATTCTATTCATCGTTATAATTCTATTCATCGGCTATAAAGCAAAATACCAAACCTGAAGATTTCATATCGGTCTTTTCGGAACATATCTATAATTATCCAAATCATTTTATTTTGTCTGAAAATATTTCTTTGATTTCTAGGGATCAAAATTTAAAGCAAATTTTCAGGGAAACAATCGAAATTAAAAAGAATTATTGAAGAATAATTCCATAAACAGAGATACAGGTAAATTTGGATTGAACTCAATTTATAATAATTTACTGAGCTCAAATAAAATAAATATCACCTCACCTAAGAGCTATGACCTTTGACCACATAATATGTCAGATAAATCTAATGAACCAGAACCGAAAAGGTCGTCAAAGAGATTTGCTTCTGCTGATTTGCTTCCGCTTTTACATTGAAAAAGATAAGAGCAATAAACTATATGTAATTAGTTTGTTGGGTATAAATTTTGTTTATTTTTATTCATATCTTTTAGTTTTACTGCTGATGATGAACACTGTATATGTGTTCGAAGCATACAGTTAAATAATTTCATATCTGTTCACTGTCAATTAAAAGATTTCATCCCTATTTTGAACTGTTTTACTTTAGATTTGGTTAAATAAAAAGTACACATGATTCCGTCATGGATTTCCCCAAACAACTACGGTTAAATGGGGCAAAAATACAAGGCAAAAATTGTACAATCCCTACCTGCAGCTCTGATCTCCATTTCATGGCCCTTCAGCCCGGAGTAATCCATTGCATTAGCAAAATAAATAATCATACAAAACCAGTTTATTACCTAAGTTACCAGGGAAAAATCAAACAATTCGTGGTAACGAATTGTAGTGAGGAGCGACCCGGCTCAATAGTAACCGAAACTAAAAAAAACGGAATTTCGATACCAGTAGAAAAGTTATAGAATCTGATCGAAAATAGGGAAAAATTTCCCTTTAAAGTCACAAAATCTAAATGAACATCAAACAATCACATTCAGCGTATCAGAGAACCATACTGAAGAAGTCTCAAGCCTCTATCTACAAAATGGAGATTTGTATTTTTTGCCAGAAGACAGGTCACGGATGCGTATTTATTTATTTATTTTTTTTTGTTTTTTTCCCAGGGGCGACCGTAACCACCCATTGGTCCTAAAATGTAACGAGAGGACTCGTTCTAACTAAAATGAAGAGTTCTAGTGCCCTTTTTAAGTGACCAAAAAAATTGGAAGGCACCTAGACCCCCTCCCACAATATTTTTTTCCCAAAGTCACCGAATCAAAATTTCGAGATAGCCGTTTTGTTCAAAAGAGTCGAAAAACCTAATAACTATGTTTTTGAAGACGAAAAAATCCCCCACGGTCTCCGGTGGAGGGTCTGCAATTTAGAAACTTTGATCATTGTTTTACATATAGTAATGGTTATTGGGAAGTGTACAGATGTTTTCGGGGGGACTTTTCGCTTTGGGGGATGGCTCGAGGAAGAGGGTTACGTGGGAGGATCTTTCCACGGAGGACTTCATCATGAGGGAAGTAACATATACCATGAAGGGGGCACAGGATTTTCTAACATTATTAAAAAAAGAGAAAATATATAAAAAAAAAGTTTTTTCTGGAGCTAAGGATTAGCATTAAAACTTAAAACGAGAAGAAATTATTACGCATATAAGGGGGGTTGTCTCCTTAATACCTCGCTCTTTACGCTAAAGTATTTTTTTTAATTTCAACTATTTATTCTACGGCCTTTGTGATTCAGGGGCCATCCTTAAAGAATGGGGACGAAATTCAAGCTTTAGTGTAAAGAGTGATTTATTGACGAGGGGGCGAGCCCCCTCATATCTATCTATCTATATATATATATATATATATATATATATATATATATATATATATATATATATATATATATATATATATATATATATATATATATATATATACTAGCTGTTGGGGTGGCGCTTCGCGCCACCCCAACACCTAGTTGGTGGGGGCGCTTCGCGCCCCCCCCCAAGCCCCCCCGCGCGCGTAAGTCGTTACGCGCCATAATAGTTACGCGCCATTGTAGTTGTGTCCCTATGTCCCACCTGTGAATATAGATAGATATATATATATATGGTTTTAACTACGTAAAACTTGCGAATATACAACATTCTTTGCTGTCCCATTGTCTTTGCATATAAATAGATTGTCAGGTTTACCGACTCTTGAACATGCAACATATAATGGTCCATGGGAAAACAATCTGTATTCAGATCTATACCTCATGATTCTAATGATTGCCCTTGAGCTTTGTTGATGGTGATTGCTAATCGACCATTCCCTGTCCCGGTGTCCCGGTCGTCATTTACATCCCCCTGTTTCCCCCGGTGTCCCCGTTGTAGTTGTGTCCCTGTGTCCCGGTCGTCATTTATATTCCCTGTGTCCCGGGTCCCGGTCGTCATTTGTATCCCGGTGTCCCGGTCTGTATATACATTCGTTTTTTAGTTTTGTTTTTCTCCTTTATTTTTTTCCTTTTTTTTTCTTTTTTAGCTTATTTAGATTTTTAGATTTTTTGGTTTTTTTTATTAGTTTTTAGTTTTTTTTTCTTTTTATTTTTTTTGTCCCGGTCGTCATTTATATCCCCCTGTTTCCCCCGGTGTCCCCGTTGTAGTTGTGTCCCTGTGTCCCGGTCGTTATTTATATTCCCTGTGTCCCGGTCGTCATTTGTATCCCGGTGTACCGGTCTGTATATACATTCGTTTTTTAGTTTTGTTTTTCTCCTTTATTTTTTTCCTTTTTTTTTCTTTTTTAGTTTATTTAGATTTTTAGATTTTTTAGTTTTTTTATTAGTTTTTAGTTTTTTTTTCTTTTTAGTTTTTTTGTAGTTTTTACCTTCTTTTTAGTTTTGTTAATTTTTTTTTTACTTGTGTCCTGGTCGTCATTTATACTCCCTGTGTCCCGGTGCTTTGTTGATTGCTAATCGAACATTCCTTTTGTCCTGGTCGCGTTCTCTTTGAGTGTCGTCATTTATTTTTTTCTTTTTTAGTTCTTTTAGTTTTTACCTTTTTTAGTTTTTTTTTAGTTTTTAGTTTTTTTAGTTTTTTACCTTTTTTTAGTTTTTTTAGTTTTTTTAGTTTTTTAGCTTTTTTATTTTTTTTATTAGTTTTTAGTTTTTTTGTAGTTTTTGCCTTTTTTTTAGTTTTTTTAGTTTTTTAGCTTTTTTATTAGTTTTTAGTTTTTTTGTAGTTTTTGCCTTTTTTTAGTTTTTTTAGTTTTTTAGCTTTTTTATTTTTTTTATTAGTTTTTAGTTTTTTTTGTAGTTTTTGCCTTTTTTTAGTTTTTTCAGTTTTGACGTCACCTGATCCAGTTTTTTCAGGTGACGTCACCTGATCCACGATCCACAGATCCACAGACAACTTATTTTTATATATATAGATAGTTTTTTTTTTTTACTTATGTCCTGGTCGTCATTTATACTCCCTGTGTCCCGGTGCTTTGTTAAGCGCCCCCCCCCAAGCCCCCCCGCGCGCGTAAGTCGTTACGCGCCATATTAGTTACGCGCCATTGTAGTTGTGTCCCTATGTCCAACCTGGTCGATTTCGTGTGTCGCCGTTTTCATTTATATATCACCCTGTACCCCCCGGCGTCCCCGTTGTATTTGTGTCCCTGTGTCCCCGGTGTCCCGGTCGTCATTTGTGTCCCGGTGTCCTGGTCTGTATATACATTCGTTTTTGAATTGGTCTTTTTTTAGGTTTTAGTTTTTTACCTTTTTTTAGTTTTTTTAGTTATACCTCATGATTCTAATGATTGCCTTTGAGCTTTGTTGATGGTGATTGCTAATCGAACATTCCCTGTGTCTCCGTCGTAATTTATATATCCCCCTGTGCCCCCCGGCGTCCCCGTTGTAGTTGTGTCCCTGTGTCCCGGTCGTCATTTATATTCCCTGTGTCCCGGTCGTCATTTGTATCCCGGTGTCCCAGTTTGTATAGGCTATACATTCGTTTTTGAAATGGTATATGATGAAATAAATTTTTGTATTTTTCCCCTTTTTTTCTTTTTATTTTTTTTGGTTTTTACTTTTTTTTTTAGTTTTTTTCTTTTTTCTTTTTATTTTTTTTTATTTTTTTTTTTTTGGTTTTGTTTTTCTCCTTTATTTTTCATTTTTTTTCCTTTTTTATTTTTTTTCTTTTTTCGTTTTTTTAGTTTTTTTATTAGTTTTTAGTTTTTTTTTCTTTTTAGTTTTTTTGTAGTTTTTACCTTTTTTTTAGTTTTTTTTTAGCTTTTTTTTACTTATGTCCTGGTCGTCATTTATACTCCCTGTGTCCCGGTCGTCATTTGTGTCCCGGTGCTTTGTTGATGGTGATTGCTAATCGAACATTCATTGTGTCTCGGTCGTCATTTGTGTCCCGATCTGTAATTTCGTCAGTCGAAAACATGACGTCAGTCAACACAGAAACATGACGTCACCTGATGCACAGACAGACAGACAGAAAACTTATTTTTATATATATAGATGGTTTTTACTTTTTTTTACTTATGTCCTGGTCGTCATTTATACTCCCTGTGTCCCGGTCGTCATTTGTGTCCCGGTGCTTTGTTGATAGTGATTGCTAATCGAACATTACTTGTGTCCCGGTCGTCATTTGTGTCCCGATGTCCCGATCTGTAATTTCGTCAGTCGAAAACATGACGTCAGTCAACACAGAAACATGACGTCACCTGATCCACAGACAGACAGACAGACAACTTATTTTATATATATACTAGCTGTTGGGGTGGCGCTTCGCGCCACCCCAACACCTAGTTGGTGGGGGCGCTTCGCGCCCCCCCAAGCCCCCCCGCGCGCGTAAGTCGTTACGCGCCATATTAGTTACGCGCCATTGTAGTTGTGTCCCTATGTCCCACCTGTATATATGTTTTTAACTACGTAAAACTTGCGAATATACAACATTCTTTGCTGTCCCATTGTCTGTGCATATAAATAGATTGTCAGGTTTACCGACTCTTGAACATGCAACATATAATGGTCCATGGGAAAACAATCCGTATTCAGATCTATACCTCACGATTCTAATGATTGCCCTTGAGCTTTGTTGATTGTGATTGCTAATCGACCATTCCCTGAGTCGCCATCGTCATTTATATATCCCCCTGTGCACCCCGGCGTCCCCTTTGTAGTTATGTCCCTGTGTCCCGGTCGTCATTTATATTCCCTGTGTCCCGGGCGTCATTTATATTCCTTGTGTCCCGGTGTCCCGGTCGTCATTTATATCCCCCTGTGCAGTTTTTTTATTTTTATTTATATTTTTTTAGTTTTCTTTTTCTCCTTTATTTTTCAGTTTTTTTCCTTTTTTTAGTTTTTTTTTTCTTTTTCAGTTCTTTTAGTTTTTACCTTTTTTAGTTTTTTTTAGTTTTTTAGATGAAATTTTTTTTTAGTTTTTTTCCTTTTTTTCTTTTTAGTTTTTTATTGGTTTTCACCTTTTTTTAGCTTTTTCAGTTTTTTTTAGTTTTTTCTTTTTACTTTTTTTTTAGTTTTTATCTTTTTTATTTTTTTTATTTTTATTCTTAATTTTATTAGTTTCCTTTTTCTCTTCTATTTTTCAGTTTTTTCCTTTTTTTTAAGTTTTTTTTTTAGTTTTTAGTTTTTTTAGTTTTTTAGTTTTTGTAATTTTTTTAGTTTTTTAGCTCTTTTATTTTTTTTTAGTTTTTAGTTTTTTTTGTAGTTATTGCCTTTTTTTTAGTTTTTTTTTTTTTACCTTTTTTAGCCTAACCAGGATTTGAACCTGGGACCTTCATTCTCCGTTCTGACACCCTCTCTCATCGAGTGACTACTCCAGCATGTTTATTTTGGTGTTTTAAATGGTATATTATTAACCAAATTAATGTGTTTTACAATATACTAAGCATCGTCAAAGCAAAAATGACGACAACTAATTTCATGACGTCAGCCGACACAGAAACATGACGTCACCTGCGCCACCCCAACACCTAGTTGGTGGGGGCGCTTCGCCCCCCCCCCCCCCTTAGTTTTTTTTTTCTTTTTCAGTTCTTTTAGTTTTTACCTTTTTTAGTTTTTTTTTTAGTTTTTTAGATGAAATTTTTTTTAGTTTTCTTCCTTTTTTTCTTTTTAGTTTTTTATTGGTTTTTACCTTTTTTTTAGCTTTTTCAGTTTTTTTTAGTTTTTTCTTTTTACTTTTTTTTTTTAGTTTTTATCTTTTTTATTTTTTTTATTTTTATTCTTAATTTTATTAGTTTTCTTTTTCTCTTCTATTTTTCAGTTTTGTCCTTTTTTTTAAGTTTTTTTTTAGTCTTTAGTTTTTTTAGTTTTTTAGTTTTTTAGTTTTTTTAGTTTTTTAGCTTTTTTATTTTTTTTATTAGTTTTTAGTTTTTTTGTAGTTTTTGCCTTTTTTTTTAGTTTTTTCAGTTTTTTTTATTTTTTTAGTTTTTTACCTTTTTTAGCCTAACCAGGATTTGAACCTGGGACCTTCATTCTCCGTTCTGACACCCTCTCTCATCGAGTGACTACTCCAGCATGTTCATTTTGGTGTTTTAAATGGTATATTATTAACCAAATTAATGTGTTTTACAATATACTAAGCATCGTCAAAGCAAAAATGACGACAACTAATTTCATGACGTCAGCCGACACAGAAACATGACGTCACCTGATCCACAGATCCAAAGACAGACAACTTATTTTTATATATATAGAAGACATATAAATAAGTTGTTTGAGTACTGACGTCATGTTTGTCGACTGTCGACTGACGTCATGTTTGTCGAGTCATTATAAGGATTGAGCATTATGCCGTCATGAAGTTGTTTGTCAACTGACGTCATGTTTGTCGACTAACGAAAATACAGACCGGGACACCGGAACACAAATGACGATCGGGACACCGGGACAAAGGGAATATAAGTGACGACCGGGAAACTCAAAGAGAAATTACGGACTAGGACACCGGGACACAAATAACGACCGGGACACAAGGAATATAAATGACGACCGGGACATTGGAACACAACTACAACGGGGACACCAGGGGGCACAGGGGGTATATATAAGAGATGACCGGGACACAGGGAATGTTCAATTAGCAATCACCATCAACAAAGCTCAAGGGCAATCATTAGAATAATAAGTTATAGATCTGAATACGGATTGTTTTCCCATGGACAATTATATGTTGCATGTTCAAGAGTTGGTAAACTTGACAGTCTATTTATATGCACAGACAATGGGATAGCGAAGACTGTTGTATATTTGCAAGATATAAGTATATAAGGCTTTGTATATGACATCATTATAAGATGACACTACAGACCGGGACATCGGGAAACAAATAACGACCGGGACACAGGGAATATAAATAACGACCGGGACATTCAAAGAGAAATTACAGACCGGGACACAAATGACGACCAGGACACTGGGACACAGGGAACATAAATGGACACAGGGAATAAAAATGACGAACGGGACACTCAAAGAGAAATTAAAGACCAGGACACCGGGACACAAATGACAACTTGGACACAGGGAATATAAATGACGACCGGGACACTCAAAGAAAAATTACAGACTGGGGACCCAGTGTACTCAATTCTTCAGTTTGGGACGGGGGTCAGTGGCGTGAATCTGTAAGCTCAGCCAGAGTCGACCCAGCTCTAAATGGGTACCTGGAGAAATCTGGGGATGGTAAACAGGAAGGGTGTGCGAAAGCACAGGATGGCTGGCCCCAAACCCCCCATTGCACTTCCTGGCTGAAGAGCCAAGAAACGGAGATCAGAACCGCCGGTACGGACTGTAAAGTCTAATGCCGTATCCTTTAACTTTTTTTTTTACACCGGGACACAAATGACGACCGGGACACATGGAATATAAATGACGACCGGGACACAAGGACACAACTACAGCAGGGACGCCGGGGGCACAAGGAGGATATAAAAATGACGACGGGGACACAGGGAATGTTCGATTAGCAATCCCCACCAACAAAGCTCAAGGGAAATCATTAAAATAATGAGGTATAGGTCTGAATACGGACTGTTTATCCCATGGACAATAATATGTTGCAAGATCAAGAGTTGGTAAACCTGACAATCTATTTACATGGACAGACAATGGGATAGCGAAGAATGTTGTATATTCGCAAGTTTTACGTAGTTAAAAACATATATATATATATATATATATATATATATATATATATATATATATATATATATATATATATATATATATATATACGTAACTAATATGGCGCGTAACGACTTACGCACGCGTGGGGGGGGGGGGCTTGGAGGGGGCGCGTAATTTTCGTTACGTAAGTTAATTCGTAAGTAACGTATTTTCTTTACTAATGAAAACGTTCGTAAAAAAATCATAAGTTCTAGTTACCATTTTAACTCATCAAAAAATTGGAGGGCAACTAAGCCTCCTCCCCGTCTCCTTTTTCCCCAATATCTTCCGATTAAAACTATGAGAAAGCCATTTAGCCAAAAAAAAATATGCATTAATTGAAAAACGTTCAGAAATTAAATAAAAAAACAAGTTTTTTTTTTTAACTGAAACTAAAACGAAACGAACAGAAATTACTCCGCATATGAAAGAGTCTTTTCCCCCTCAACGCCCTAAGGTCCAAAGTTTAAAAAAACGTTTTTTTTTTAAAAGTCTAAAGTTTTTTACTTTTTAAAAAGTAGGGTTAAGAGAAAGAGTCAAAATTTAGCGTAAAGAGCGGGGCGTTGAGGGAGAAAAGACTCTTTCATATGCGGAGTAATTTCTGTTCGTTTTAAGTTTTAATGTTGCTCCTTACTTTCAGTTAAAAAAACTTGTTTTTTTATCTAATTACAATAAATTGATTATGGGCCATGTCTTAGTTACAATAGCATGCAGTGTTAGGCTGGTTTCTTCACAAGAAACCAGCTGGTTTCTATATCCAGGGTTTCTATTCCGTTCAGAACACAGCGGATAATTCAGTCTGTCTTTGAGACGATTTTTTAGTGGACAAGGCGGAAAATACTTTGAATGGAGAAGAAGAAGAAGAAAAGGTATTAAAATGTCTCTGAATGTATGCTGAGAAACCAAAAAAGAGAGCAAAAAATGGACCAAACCACGCCAAAAAAACCTAATATCATAAGTTCTGCATCATTCCTTACGGTTTCTGCTCCTCTCCGACATTTAACTGGAGGGTCTGTGTGGCCCTAAATCAGAATACAGAGCAATTAAAGTTGCCTATATCTTCGTTATTCCTGGGTTTATCTGAAAAATGGAGTTCCCACAACCGCCGTACCCGAAACTTTGTTTTTCTATGTTTTCCATTATAGCTTGAAGTTTCGTTTTGAAAACCTGAGCAATGAAATCTTACCTGAACTCTGGAAATTGAGGTCTTGGAGATTGTCCATAATTTCTGCCTGTTAATATCCACTCGTCATAGTTACAAGGAGGGCAGGTTTTCCGTTATCTCTTACTATCGCTGTTAGCATCTTATTGATGCATCTATATTGATAGTTTGGTATTAGAACTGTCGGAAAACTGAATTGCCTGAATTATGAGATTTCAGGGAAAGAATACAAACTCTCCAAATATCTACTTAATCATACCTACTAAAATATCTTCCAAGTTCTAAGAAAGCGGTGAATATGCATTGTGCTATGAAATAGAAATCTTATGGGAAACTAAATTGCCTGAATTTTGACATTTTGTTGAAAGAAGACACACCGTCCAGGTACTAAGCTTCAGTTGATATCTTTCAAGTTCTTATAAAGCGGAGGAAATTTCTTTATAAGAGGTGTTATGGAATATTAGAGGACTAAGTGGAAAACTAAATTGCCGAAATTGTGAGATTTTAGGGGAAGAATTCACATCCTCCAGCTACTAAGGGTCAAATGATACCTTCCAAGCTCTCCTTCTTTTATTGTTTGGATTACTATGGATGCTTTCGCATAATTTCATCATCAGAATAAAATTCTGGGCCTTAAAGGTGGTGAGATTGAACTCCAGGTCCCATATTATCAAGCAGCAATTGGTCCAACTGCGCCACTACATGATTATCTTCCAAGGTCCATGAAAGTGGGTAATACGTCTATAGGATATACTAAGAAACGTTAATGTATAAAAGTGCCCTATATGCTAATACCAAAGTGTTTACCATGCATTTACCGAAATCACGCTGTTACCAGGAGGCACTCCAGCCACCAAAGCTCAGTTTTACCTGTGATTCATTAAGTGTGTTTAATTTACGATGCTTTGAAAATTTCGATTCAGCGTTAAGTGCTAGATTTGGCTTGCTTTAATCTTTAACTCAATAAACCATGTTAATTTAGCTGTGGAAGGAGCTAATTAAATACATTTTTTTTTAGAAAATCAGTGCTTATAGTATTTCATTTGTGTTATATGGGTTCTGGTGGCTATGGAGATTAGTCTTCTTATGTTATGAATTGTCAAATCATCATAAGCTACTACTACTACTAACAACTTACTGCAGCACCAAGCTACCTAAGACCGACACAGCCGTGAAAGCTAAATCTCCACCCCAATCAATTCAAACTTTCAGCCTTTACCTCCTTTCATGGAGTTCACGATTAATACGATTTATACAAGTGCACATATTCACTATTTAACCGAAAAGCTGTATAATTTTAAAAATTATTTACAGCAGGTATTGCGGAAAATAATGTTACGTGGTTAATCAAGGTTTTAAATAAGAATCGTTCCACCCTCCTTTTCAAACACTCGACATGGCATGAATTTTATTTGTGTTAAAGCTAATTGTTATGCAACGAAATCAGTATCAATTGTCGAAATCTATTAAGGTCGATAAAGTTGATAGCAAGTCTATAAACCCGCCTACTTGACCCTAAAAGATCTAATACTAACATAAAAATTAATAACTGTACGCACTTCTCATCTACCCCTGTCTGTTCAAAGCTTCACTTCCCCTTTCCATAAAGTAACAGTTAATTTTTTAAACGCTTTCTTGCGGCTTCTTCCCCTTCTCATTTGGGGACGACCTGCTTTTCGTTCAGTCCAAAATGACTGGCCAAACAACACACCTTCGTAGCCTGTCAACCGTCAAGCGCGGGATAGCTACGTTAACGGTTTAATACAACTATTATATAACACTAATCTAGCTTATGAAGGACATTGTCATTGAAAACACTAAGGTTTTGCTGAAAGACGAAGATTCCATTGTTAATGAAAAAAGCGAAGTTCCTCTATATAAATCATACGTCAATATGATTTTACAATTTTACTGTTAAGGTTGAAGGTGGTGCTGTCCTATTTGTAGCAAAATTAATTCAAGCTTTGTTATTCTATAATTTCACTATGGTTGCTTCAAACGAAAGATTTAAATGTTAAGCTTCAACACGTTTCCCAGCACTGTTCTTCGTCTAAGGCTGCATCCGTTAATTGGTGAATATTTGAATCTTGAATTAAGTTTTGCTCTCCTTTTAATGATTCAGGGTTGTTATTATTTTCCAGAATCTTGAAAGTCGTATGTTTTTAAGGATTTCTAAACTAATGTGCATACTCGGCTTTAATTATACAAAGTTTTGAAATTGAGAAATTCTTCATTTAAGTACAGAATCAAAAAGGAAAACTCAAGTCCCTTCCCAAAAGCCTCAATGGCTTGCAAAACAGGGGAAAACATATAACATTTGGAAAAAAAGTAACTCAGAAAAAAATGATATCCCCACTGGAAACTCAATTATTTGTCATATGTTAGATTTAAGTGGCGGAGAAAAAATCAAACAAATTTTTCATTGTCATTCCAATGGCGCCGACAGAGAATTATCCAGGGGAGGGGAAGATCGTCAGAATATCAGTGGCGGTTGGGTGACAGGGAATATATTTCAGGAATTTTTTCGGAGGAATAAGTTTATTTCAAACACTTATTGGAAAAATTCTTAAATAAGCAGTGCAGCGCAAGGTCCATGTATCATATTTTTTAAAATAATATCATGTAACCCCTTATCGACATTTTCATCAGGTATTTCAGCGGAAATCACATCATCAATTTCGTTCGAAGTAATTTTTTATGTAGCCAGATTAGTATATGTGCGTGTGGCAAACCTCGTTTTTACCATTCCACTGAGTACATCCAGCATCGCACTGCCCAAACACTTCAAGTTTTACTATGTAGTTTATCAGTTATTTCAACTTTTGCCGGAAGACACGGGCCGATATGAACCGCCGATTGTCCTTGAAGTAAAAGCTGCTGTATCTCGTCCCAAGATTGATTACATGTAAATGTAATAAATAAATCTGGACGACCATAGAGACGAATATACGCAATAGCATCTTGAGCATATTCATGCATATGACGGGGACTGCCAGCATATGACGGAGGTAAAATTGTCAATCTTCCAACGTTTGTGGTATTACCGTCATTTACAAATGCATCTCGCAAATGAATGTATTGTTCAGAGCGGAGCTTGGTCTGATTCAGGCGAATGTATAGCAAACATTCTGATTCAATTTTAGCATACATATCAACGACGTATTGGTGAAACAATTGGCGGCATTTTAAAATATAATTTTCTTCATCCTGCCGAATCAGTAGTCTATAAGAATAATAATGCCTTGCATTGCATTTCTTATTCATTTCTTTGTTAGTGGCTGGAATCATCAATTTAATATTAAAGTGATAGCCGTCGGCTCCATCCCAAAAAATGATAGGATATTGTAGGGCATCGTAGCATCGATGAGTTTCAGGAATTCTTAACAACTGAGCGTTTCGCTTATGAAGAATAATATGTCGAGGTAAAAACTGATCACCGACCATAACGATTGCCACTTCGCCGATAGTTGGAGCATTGTATCTACGCACATGTTGGCCAGGAGGCGTTTTGTCAGCGGAAATAACAATTTTATGCGTATCAGTAGGCATCAAATCGATGGCTGTTTTGAACAGACGCACTAAATTATTATTTTCGTGGAAAAGATGTTGCAATTGGGAAACGACTGTCCTTTCAACGTTAGGAGAAATTTCGCAACGTGCATTCAATTCAGAATTTCTATCACTGATGAAGTACAATTGTAAAAATTTATGATTCTCGCCTGAAAATGGTGTAAGGGACCCACCTCTATGATAAATTTGCCCTTTTACTTTGAAAGTAGACATAAATTGATCTGGATTTTCGATTTGGGCTCCAAACGACGTCATTTGGAAACATGAGTTATATTTTCTGATTTGTGATAAAAAACGCTTAGATTCTGACGTAGTTCCAGTAAGGAAAGTCTTCAATGGTTCTGGTGGTGCAGCCAATAGAGGAAATTTAACTTTTCCTTAGGCGCAACACATTCCCATTGTTTCCTCATTGAATTTCAAGGCCTTGCAATGGGGACAAATTTTAGACATAGTCCCGATTTGAACACATCTACTCAAGCTATAATCATCGACTGGGCTGTACCTGAATGCCAGGCGATAACTTTCAGGTTGCTCTGATTCCTCGGCACGCTTTCTTTTCTTTCTTTCTCTATCAGCAGCAAGCCTGATTGTTTGCTGTTCTTGTGATTCCTCGGCACGCCTTCTTTTTTCACTTTCTCTTTTAGCAGCAAGTCTGGTTTCATGTTGCTCTGGTAGTTCCTCGGCATGCCTTCTTTTTTCACTTTCTCTTTTAGCAGCAAGTCTGGTTTCATGTTGCTCTGGTAGTTCCTTGGCACGCCTTCTTTTTGATTCCTCGGCACGGTTTCTTTTCTTACTTTCTCTATTAGCAGCAAGTTTTTTGGCATAAACTCTTCGAGCATCTTCCTCGGCTGTTGCCATTGTAAGTTCATCAGTCATTTTACAGTTAAACATTAATAGATTTCTCCGTGAACGCATGTCTTAAATACCTTTAATGACGTCTCCGTCATAACAAAAATGACGACAACTAACTTCATGACGTCAGTCAACACACAAACATGACGTCACCCGACAGACCCACACACACACAGACAACTTATTTTTATACTAGCTGTTGGGATGGCGCTTCGCGCCACCCCAACACCTAGTTGGAAGAATTTTTTTGCCTTCTTTTGGCTAGAATTGTTGTTTTGCTTTGAACTGCCGCTTTGCTGTGGGACAGTCTTTTTAGCTAAAATGAGTGTCCATGTGTACTGTTGTTTGTAGGACTACCTGCACCCTTAGAAACCGATGCACCACCGTACAGCATTACTGCCTCTAAAAGAGGAGGCTTAATAAACGTATAGTTTTTTCGGTAATTCGAAGTCAATTGGCTAACTCAGAATTTCCACGAAATAGCTTTTGGGAAGTCTTTTGGCAAGAATTATTGTTTTGGACCACGAAATAGCTGAAAACGCTTTGCCGTGGGACAGTCTTTCTGGCTAAATTAATGTCCATGTTAACCATTATTTTGTAAGACCACCACCTGCACCTTTAGAAACCAATGAGAAACCGTAAGGCATTACTGCCTCTGAAACAGGAGGCTCAATACACGTATAGTTTTTTCGGTAATTCTAAATAAATTGACAGTCTCAGAAATTTCACACAATATGTTTTTGGCATTCTTTTGGCTAGAATCATTGTTTTGCATCACAAAATGCTCGAAAACACTGCTTTGTCGTGGGAGAGTCTTTTTGACCAAAATAAATAAATGTGTTAACTATTTACTTTTGTAGGACTACTTGCAGCTTTAGAAACGAATGCGCCAACACACAGTTTTACTGCCCCTCGTTGTTTTGCACCACAAAATGCTCGAAAACACTGCTTTGTCGTGGGAGAGTCTTTTTGACCGAAATAAATAAATCTGTTAACTATTTACTTTTGTAAGACTACTTGCAGCTTTAGAAACAAATACGCCACCATACAGTATTACTGCCCCTCTGGCACCCTTCATCATTCCCAAGACATTTGTAGATTTTTTTAATGAAGTGACATCCAATTCCGTTTCCCCCGCTTCTGACCCCGGTTAGAACGGTTCCAACTTCAATTCTGCTGACTTCAGCCCGATTCAACCGACTCCAGTTCCCACTATGCGCCCTCCAATTACAGCTCCAAATCTGGTTCCGTTTGCGTCAGTTTGGGATTTTCCAGTTCTATTCTCCGATTCCACAATTCTGACTTCGTGAATTCCGCTCCAAGTTCCATCGATCCTAAGATTTTGTAGCCGGTTGCAAACATGGTAATCTATGGCTGTCAAATAAAACCCCTCTAGCGCACATTATTACGCCTAAGGGTTTTTCAACTTTTCTCCCTAAAAACAATTTTATAAACTAAAAAATGTCCAGTTTTTATTTGAACTTGTTGTGTGCTGATTTTTGTTCGTGAAGGTTATTGCGTCTTGATTTTTTTCTTCGTGAAACTTGTACAATGATTATTATCCTCGCGAAACTGATCTTATTCATGGAACTTGTTCCGTGCTGTTTTTTGATCGTGAAACTTGTTGCATGTTGATTTTTGTTCGTGAAACTTGTTGCATGTTGATTTATCTCCTCGTGAAACTTGTCTATTGATTTTTCTCCTTGAAAACTGATTTAGTTCATGGAACCTGTTGCATGCTGATATTTTTGTTCGTGGAGCTTGTCGCATGCTTATTTTGTTCGTGAAACTTGTTGCATGTTGATTATTCTCTTCGTGAAGCTTGTACATTGATTTTTCTCCCCATGAAATTTTGTTTGTTTATGGAATCTGTTGCTTGTTCATTTTGTTCATGGAACTTATTGCGTGCTGATTTTTGTTCGTGAAACCTGTTGCATGTTGATTTTTTCTTTTTGAGAAACTTGTTTCTCAAAAAGCATTCGTTTTTCTCCTCACGAAACTGATTTTGTTCATAGAACTTCTTGCGTGTTTATTTGTGTTCCTGGAACTTATTGCGTGCTTATTTTTGTTCGTGAAAGTTATTCCATATTGAATTTTCTCTTTGTGAAACTTCTACATTGATTTTTCTCCTTCTGAAACTGATTTTGTTTATAGAACTTGAAGCGTGCTGATTTTAGTTGGAAGCTTGTTGCGTGCTGATTTTTGTTCGTGGAACTTGTTGCTTGCTGATTTTTGTTCGTGAAACTTTTTGCGTGTTGATTTCTGTTGATGAAATTTGTTGCATGTTGATTTTTCTGTTTGTAAAACTTGTATATTGTTTTTTTCCTCGTGAAACTGATTTTGTTCAGCGTAACTGTTGCGTGCTGATTTTTTTTTCGTGGAACTCTTTGCGTGCTGATTTTTGTTTGTGAAACCTTTTGCAAGTTGATTTTTCTCTTCGTGAAACTTATAAGTTGATTTTTCTCCCCTTGAAACTGATTTTGTTCATGAAACTCGTTGAATACTGATGTTTTTTCGTGGTAATTGGTTCGTCCTATTTTTGTTCGTGAAACTTGTAAATTGATTTTTTTTTTCTCTTCGTGTAACTGATTTTATTTATGGAACTTTTTCTATGCTGATTTTCGTTCGTAGAATCTGTTACGGGCTTTTCTTCGTGAAACTTGCTGCATGTTTGTTTTTTATTTTGTGAAACTTGTACATTGATTTTCTCTCCTCGTGAAACTGATTTTGTTCATGGAACCTTTTCGGAGCTGATTTTTGTTCGTGGAACTTGTTTCGTGCTGATTTTGGTTCGTGAAACATGTTGCATGTTCATTGTTCACTTCGTAAAACTTGTACAATGATTCTCCCCATGAAACTATTTTTTTGTTGATGAAACTTGTTGCATGCTATGAGGTCATATGCGCTATGACTGATGCTCATAACTGCATCAGTCATGAGCTCATATGGCACTTGTGACGAGGCCGGAAGAGCCAAATGTTCATACGGTATGAGCTCTAACAAAATTTTAAGAATCAATAGATTAATTTAAAAGGAAAATCAAAGGCTTAATGCCGGTATGGATTTAAAACGAGAGCTCTGGGACACGAAGTCCTTCTAAATATCAAAATTCATTAAGATCCGATCACCCACTCGTAAGTTATAAATGCCTCGTTTTTTCTAATTTTTCCTCTTCCTCCAGCCCCTTATATAGTCGAATCGGGGAAAACGACTTTATCAAGTCAATTTGTGCAGGTCCCTGATATGCCTACCAATTTTCATCGTCCTAGCACGTCAAGAAGCACATAACTAGCCAAAGCACTGGACCCAATCCTAATTCCCTCACTGAGAGCGGATCCAGTCGGGTCACATTTACTTATTCTACCCACCAAGTTTCATCCCGATCTCTCCACTCTAAGCGTTTTCCAAGATTTCCGGTTCCCCTCCAACTCCCCCCAATGTCCCCAGATCTGGTCAGGATTTAAAAAAAGAGCTCTGAGACATAAGTTTTTTCTAGGTATTAAATTTCATTAAGATTCGGTTACCCGTTCTTAAGTTGAAAATACCTAAATTTTTCTAGCTTTTTCGAACTAAAACCCCCCTAAACTTCCCCAAAGAAAGCCGGTCCATTTCCATTATGCCAATCAAGTATCTAGAACTTCTGTTTATTCTTCACATCAAGTTTCATCTCGATCTCTCCACTCTAAGCGATTTCGTCGCTTAGAGTGGCAGATTTTCGTCAGATTAGTGGCAAAGATAGCAGATTTCGTCCGGTTATGTCAGCCATGTATCTTGGACTTGTGTTTTTTCTTTTCACCAAGTTTAATCCTGATCTCTCCACTCTAGACCATTTCCAAGATTTCCGGTTCCCCCCTTCCCAACTCCCCCCAATGACACTGAAACAGAACGAGATTTAAAGCAAATGATCTGAGTTACGAAGTCCTTCTAAATATGAAATTTCTTTAAGATCTGATGACTCCTTCGTAATTTAAAAATAATTCATTTTTTCTAATTTTTCAGAATTAGCCCTCCTCACCAACTCCCCCAAAGAGAGCTATTATGTCATCTCGGACTCCCCCCACCACCTCCCCCCAATGTCACCGGATCTGGTCGGGATTTGAAATAAGAGCTCTAAGACAAGATATCCTCCTAAATATCAAATTTCGTTAAGATCAGATCACCCGTTCGTAAGTGGAAAACACCTAATTTCTTCTCTTTTTCCGACTGCCAAATTTCATCGTCCTAGCTTTTCACGAAGTGTCTAAACTAGCGAAACCCAGACAGACAGACAGACGGAATGACCGACAGACCGGCAGAATTTCAATCGCTATGTCACTTGGTTAATACCACGTGCCATAAAAATGAACACGCAACATATTTCACGAGCAAAAATAAGCACGAAACAGCTCCCATAAAAAATAATCATCACGCAACATGCTCCATGAGTAAAATCAGTTTTAAGACAAAAAACAATATACAAGTTTCACAATGGGAAAGATGAAAATGCAACAGGTTTCACAAAAAAAACCCAGCACTCAACAGGTTCCATGAAAGAAAATCAGTTTCAGGAGGAGAAAAATCAGTGTACAAGTTTCAGAAAGAGAAAAATCAAGATGTAACAAATTTCTCGAACAAAAATCAACAAGCAACAACTTCAAATAAAAACAATGGCCAGGTTCTAGTTTATTAATTTATTTTGAGCAAGAAAGTTTGAAAAACCCTTAGGCGTGGTATTCTGCACTAGAGGGGTGTCATTTTCCAACCACACATTAACCAAGGATGCAGCCAAGTACAAAATCTTGGAATCGATGGAACTTGGAGCGGAATTGCTGGGATCGGAATTGTCGAATTGAAGGGAAGAAGTGGGAAGTCCAAAACTAATGCAACCACAGCCACATTTGGAGTTGAATTCGGAGGGGGCATAGTCGGAACGGGAATCGGTTGAATTGGGGTTGAAGCCAGCCGAATCACAGATGGAACCGTTGTAACTGGGAACAGAAGCGGAGAAGGCGGAATTGGATATTACATTATCGAACAAAAATGATCTAAAAATGTCTTGAAACTGACGAGGGATGCCAGAGGGGCAGCAATATTTTACGGTGGCTGCAAAGACTGTCCATCTGCAAAGCGGCGTTTTCAGTCATGCGTGGTGCAAAACAACAATTCTAACCAAAAGAAGGCTAAACAAGTTATTGTGCGAAAATTCAGAGATGTTCAACTTATTTAGAATCACTGAAAAATAAAAAGCATATTGAGCCTCCTGTTTCAGAGGCAGTAATACCGTACGGTGGCGCACTAGTTTCTAAGGATGCGGATAGTCCTACAAAATAAACAGAAACACTTACCTGAACGCTTCATATAAGTAGATGATTCGGTTGAAGCTTGAAAAAATTGTGTACAGGTATATATAATAGAGCTTCAGCTATTATGGAGTAGAGTTGGTGGTTCATTGTGAGTGAGTCAACTTACAGCATGCAGTAAGTATGGTGAGTGAATTATAGTGAGTGAGTCTTCCTTCAGTCTTCGAAGTGAAAGCACCTGTTTTTGGGCTTATTGAATTTCAAAACTCGCTCTGGAATTGATTCACTGCCAATTAACTTTAATTAATTCAGCAATTATAGAAGTTTCACAATAAGTGACATAGTGAACTTCAAAATGTTAGTGGAAGTGATAAGCTCGCTGCGGGCGACAAAAACTTGAGCATTTTCCGTCGAAAGAAGGGCGCAAAAAAGTGAGATTTATTGACATTTGGATATTTGTCTAACCTGAGAAACAGTAAATGTGCGAAAATAACATGGGTTGTTGGAAACAGGTGGGGGGGATTGTAACAAATACATCCCCCTTGCAAGTAAGTTTATATCTTTGGTTATTTATTAGGGTCCGAGATGACGGAATTTCTTTTAGCATCGATTAAGATATTATCCGAAAAAGTTACAAGCAATATTTGAAGCTGAATAGCCTGCAAGAGGCTCAGAATTCAGCAAGTGGGGCAATACAACATTTGTCAAACGAATTAATAGTTGAAATGACTGTAATAAAATCGGAGATATCTGCAGTAAAAACTAGAGTCCAAAACACAGAGACACTAAGTATACATCGGGGACTCTCATATATGAATTCTCGGGAAGGAAGCTCGAAAGAAGAATTTAGTAATTTAAGGGCTGCAGGACAGCAAAGCCAATATTTCTTTCAAAAAAGAGCTAGCGCATTGTCTTTAAAGAATGGTTCTCCAAAGTAGTATCTGGCCTCAAGACTTACAGGATGTTTTCAGATTGCCATCAAATCGGGACCACATCCTATACTTATTCGGTTTTCGGATGCGTATCAAAGAGACGTTATTTTGCGTAACGGGAGAGTTTTTGGACAGGAACGACTGTTTGTAATTCCAGATTATTCACCCGACGAACGAGAGATTAGAAACAAATTAAATCGATACATCAAGAAGTACGCACCAAGACCCTGAAATCTAAGTGGAAGTGAATGAAGTTACTTGTTAATGAATCCACTTACCAGTACGATAGAGAAATTGACACTGTACGGGCATATAATCGACGTACTCAAGTTAGAGCCACAAACAATCCAGCGGAGAGAACGAGGTGCCAAACTTGCAGGAAAAGAACAAGCAGTTTCCGGTGTCAATGAGGAGACGCAAGAATAGGATCCTCGTCAATAGAGATTGTTGTGTCAGAATTTAGATAAGCTCTTGGGAGCAAGGGCGGTAACGACAATCAGAACTTGAATAAATGAGATCTAAGCCTCAAATCTGGTGTAGAACAAGAGCCGAGGAAGAGAGCAAGAATTGAGAATGATAGAAAAGGCCGTGAAAAATAGGAACTCGCGGGCCATGGGAAACAATTTGAACATCTTTTGTTTGGTCATTGGAATATTTAAGGTCTCACAAGTGAAAAGCTGGAAAGAATTAAACAACCGAACTACTTTGACGTTTTGGGTATTGTAGAAACGCGGAAAAGTGTGAATATTGAGGGATATGAAGAGTTTAAGGCAAGCAGGAAAAACATAGAAATAGTAGAACTTACGGGGGCCTATCCGTGTTCGCAAAAGGAAGGTTTGCTTCAGTTAAAAGGCTACCTAGTAAATTTGAGAATGTTGTGAGAATTATGCTACGTATAAAGTGCTCAGTATCGCATATTATGTTAAGTTCCGTATGTCTACCACGTCTGTCTAGCTCATATTTAAACGAAGATACTTAGAAACTTCTGTCCGAGGAAGTAGCTGCTCCAAGTTTCAAGTACCTGTGCATGGCTTTTATATTGATGGGGGATTATAACACATACGGCCGATTGTTTAGATCACATGAGACACTTGTGATGGTTTTTATTTTGCAGATCCTCCAATAAATAAAGAAGAGGGTTTTGAGAAATTAAGGGGAAGGCATACTAAGGACAAGGGAAGGAAAAAGAACACTTGGGGAAGTAAGCTTTTGAATTTTTGTGGGGAGTATGGTTTGCTTATGGTTAATGTGAGGGTAGGAAAGGATAAGGGGATATGAAAGTTTACATGTTTGTCAGGTATGAACCCAAGTTTAATATATTATATTTTAATATATAGTTGTTTTTTGTCAAGTTGTGCGGATTTTGAGGTTCTGGAAATAGTTGGCTCCGACCATTTTCCATTGCTGTTAGAAATCAGAGTGGAAGATTGCCGACGGAAAAACAAGGTTATAAAAAAGGTTTCGGAAAAATGCATACTAGATTAAGAAAAAAGATAAAAATAGAGAGAATAGTAGATATTTATGATGAAGATTTATTTAATGTTAACCTAGGAAACGAAAATTTATAGAAAGAGATGGTGAAGATTATTCAGTCAGTTGTACTAGCCAAAGTAAGTGAAGCGGCACACGATTTAGAAGAATCGCTGAGGCAAACATGCGAACTACGGAAAGAGAAGAAATCGATGAAAACATTTTTTGATTACGAGTGTGAGGATCTTCGACTCATTGTACAGCGGTATAAGAAGATGATAAGAGAAAAAAATACGAAGCAGCCGAAAAAGAAAAATAACTTATAAAACGATTCAGAGAAAAAGATACACATCAATTCTGGAAAGCTGTATATAGGTCGCTGAAGGGAAAGGCACATAGCACATGTTCTTTGGAGCCTGAACAATGGGAACAGTACCTCAAGACACAATCGGTAAACGGAAACCGAATGGAAAAATTTCTCCGAAACATTTTACCAGAAATTATTCCTTTTGGACCCCTGAAAAAGGAGATACGAAATCGATAGCACCAATTTCGGAACAGGAGATATGGGAAGAAAAAGCTATAGGTCAAGAAAAAATTAAACTACGAGTAGGTAAAAAGGCAAAAGAAGTATGCATACTAGTTTTAACTGTCGTTTTCAGCCATACATTTTTATTGTGTAGCTGGCCAACAGAATGGACAACATTTATAGCTGTACCATTATACAAAAATGGAAACAGCGAAGAATTCTCGAATTACCGACTGATCCAGATTTATCCCATAGTTAGTAACATATTTCTGGGAAATTAATAGAGGAGCAGGGAAGGCTTAAGAAAGGAGGGGGTGCAATAGAGCAGGTTTTTATTTTGCATAGTATAGTTAAAAAAGGAACCATGAAAAGAGGGGGTATGATTTACGTAGCGTTCCTGGACGTAAGATGGGGTTTTGATAATGTGATGAGAGCTATGCTAGTTAAATAACTTTTGGATATAGGACTGCCTGTAAGTTTTGCTAGATTAATCGTAGGAATATATAATTCGGCAGGCCTAGAATTACTAGGTAAGATATCCGGGAGAATTTTGACGCGAAGAGGTTTAAACAAAGGATATCAACTGTCACCAATTTTGTTCAACGTGTACATTAAGGATATAGTTGATTTCTTCAAGGAGAAAAGCGCTCCGGAAGTACTGATAAGTGTTTAAAAAATACACATTCTTTTGTTTGCTTCTGATATCGCTCTAATAGCACAATCGGCAAAAGACATGGAAACATATTAAACATTATGGAGGAATATTTGGATAAGAAAGGATTAGAATTAAATAAGAAGAAATCGGTAATTGTAATTTTAGGTAAGGGTTTTAGGAAAATTCGTGTATTTAGGGGTTAAGTTTTTTTGGAATGGTAAGTATGCACAGGAGGTTAAGCATAGAGTACAAAAAGGATATATGTGCATGAATTTAATTTTAAAAAGTGAGGTTGGAAAGATTAGGAATTTAGCAATGCATAAATATTTATTTAGGACTAACCTCCTTCCATTTATGCATTACGGACGTGAGCAGTGGGGTTTTAGAGAAAGTGAAAAGTTGGATGGAATGCTAAGGAATTATTTAAAGACTTTTTTAGGTCCAAATATCTACTTACAATATTGTACAGGAGGGGGATTTGGGAAAGAAACTATAGGTTGTTAACAAGTATGGCGGAGTTCTGGATAAAAATTCTGAAAAGTAAAACTAGACTAGCGAAAGAAGCGTATTTTGGTTTGTTCGAGGATAAGATAGAGATAGGGTGGTCGCAGGAAAGTAAGGAAATTTTAGAAGAAGTAGCATATTCGTATTTTTGGAATGAAGGTAAGGGATCGAATTTGGATACAGTAGTTGATAAGGTAAAAGAAAGGTTACAAGAGCAAGGAATACAGCAATGGCAGGCTCGGAGGGAGACCTCAGGATCTCTTGAGTCTGTATAGTAAGATGAAGGACACGCGGGGGGGGAGAAGTTTATTTTAAGTTGGGGTTGAAAGGGGAAGAAATAAAATGGATGTCGAGCTTGAGGGGAGGGCCGATTAATATCGGGGAAAGAGAGAGAAAATTTAGGGGCTATAGTGCTAACCCAGTCCCTTGCCCGCTGTGTGGTGAAGATGATGAAGATATTATTCATGTTTGGGGAATTGAAAGGCATTGGCAGATCTGAGAGATGTGTGTTTTTCCTTAGTGTTGACACATAGAAGGTGGGTGGAAGGAATTGAAGGATCACGAATTAAAATAACACGAAGGAATCTGGCTAAGTATATAAAAAGATGTATATCTTTATAAATAATTTCTTGAAGATTCATATATAAGTTTTTTCTTTTTAATTTATTTGTGTTTTTCTACTGGTTTTGATATGTTTATGTTCTGATTTTCTCTGTTTTGTTTGTTGTTGGCCCGATGGCCTCTTTTTGGAAACATATAAATACATACTATACAGCATGTGGTGAGTGAGTACGTCGTCAAATAAACACATCCCGTAAGGATCTCCAGTAAATCAAGGAATCTCAGAACGGACTCAAGGACAATCATAAGGACCTTCAAATCAATCAAAACTTAGTTCATTTTTACATCCAACTAATTTAAGTCATTGACTTCCAGGGAAGAAGGAAAGGCACATCTTACTATGAATTATTTAATCAAAATTCATTATTATTATGGTAGTTAGTTTATATTGAAGTTGCAAGTATCAATACCTTGAATCAGTTTACACTAACAATAAAATCATTAGTAAGACCTATAATAGTAGTAAAACGAATATAATAATAATTAAAACTCACCTCTTCAAATTCGCAACGTCCTGCAACTTCAATGATAATTCTTCCACTTCTGATTGGATGACAGTATTCGGAAATAGATCCTTTTCCTCCGCCCATTCGCTTTCCTTGACCCTGTCAGAATTATCAATTTAAAAAGTAGCAAATTTCAACAATATTTAAACTACCTAGGTCACTGAAACACAAAATTCGATTATTTAAATTGTCTACTTTAATTTAATTATTTATTAAATTGACTAATTAATATTAACAAATATTTAGTATAATTATTAGTAAAAAACGTAAGATTAACACATCCCCTATAAATGCCACAGCATGATAGGGAGGAGGGATAGCTAAACAAATCGACAAAAAAAAACATTTAACATTAACCTCAGAAGGGGTTTAAACACAAAACTCAACTACAGCATCACATACACTGCTACCACTAACTTACCACTCAACACTCAACTCCTTCCTTAGCACACCTAATTCAAAATAAAACATTAAATATAAATTATAAGTTTATTTATATTTAAGGTTCATCGAGGAAATATAGACGGTAGTTTAATGCTGCCATAAAACTTTATAATTTTGAAACAAACAAAAGATTATTCTTAGAAAATCATGGTTTTCAGTAATCAATACATTTAAGATGAATTCAGGGGATACAAATACTCTTTTTCTGGTTTCTTTGGAGCTCGAGGTCAATGGATTGAACAGGTTTGGTGAAAACTTTAAAAATTACGTCTTTGAAGCCTCATTCGCAATGGTAAATCACAGCATGAAGAAACGCCAATTTTCAAATCAAGTCGAATGTTTATAGCTTTATTTAGCCATAATTTAATTCCATTGAAATCTTCAAAGTTACTATGAAAAATTAGGTATTTTACTGGTTTAATAATTTAAATGAACGCTCAAATCTGCTCTCTAAGACCAGCTTATCATCCTACTTATCATCTTATATCGACCATATCATCTTATATTTTATCATCTAATATCGAGCATATCATCTTATATTTTAATATGTTATTCTTCCAAAGTTTTCCCAACTACAAAAAAAAAAACTGCCTTCGCTCTTCTTCTTCGTGTTATTACTAATAACGCTACAGAGGTAAGTGATGCTACTAATAACTCTACTCGAGTAAGTGATGCTACTAAAAACGCTACTGTGGTATATTTTCTGTTTTGTAGCGGACTGAACCCCAGGCAGCGTTTCAAGGATATCAGAGCGGGTAGCCCTTAGAAAAGACGCACTCAAATAAAAAAAAAGAAAAAAAGAGGAGAACTTTCCAACGTGAGATGAGAAAGACGAGGGCATATTCTCTAAAGGCATGGTATGGTTTTGCCGTATAGAAAGCGAGACTTTACCAAAGAATTTTCGACATGGATTAGCTTAAATTTTTTCAAGGGCTTACTTTATTCAATCTATGGTCAAACGATTCTAACATCTATAGGGAATGTAAAAGTACAATGACATTAAAAACTCAGAATAATAAACAAGTAGGGGTATGTATTATCTAGAAGAAGTTTTTTTTAACGTTGAGCGAGAAGCAAAAAAAAATTGTTGCTTAAAAAAGGAAGAAAAATAAATTTGATAAATAGAATAAAAGAATATCATACCAATTTTTCAATTGTTATTCCATGAAAAAACTACAAAAGTAGGATATATATTGGTTTAGGAATATAGTCATATATAATTGGATATGTATTGCATATTTTGGTTTGATCTTTTCTTTTTATTCTTTTTCCAATTTTATAATTCTTCTTTTTTCTAACAGGCGGAAAATTCGTGTGATCATTCTTGTTTTTCTTCCTACTGGCCGTAGATTCGTTGTTCCTCAAGATGTCCCCCTTTGGTTTTGTCGTGGAAGGCCATTTGGGCTTCAGATATTTTATTCATAATACATACCGAACCTTGAAAACGTAAAAGTATGTTCTTTTTGAACATTTATAAGCTCCAATTTAGCTTTAGATAAAATGCTTAGAAAGGCAAGGAAGACATATTGTAGAATGCATTCCAAAATTGTCATCAACAATTAATTAAAAATATGGCTAATAGTCCGCGAAAAGATACAAAGTGAAAAGAGGGTTTAACAGAAGCTGTTGATGTCCTGCAAATTGATGATTACTTTCGGGCGTAGGGGATTACTCAAATATCAGTTGGACCGTCGCTGGTGATTTCAGACATTATTTACCCAGAGAAGTGGATTTCTCATTTTACTATAAATTAACTTTAAAGAAAGAACTACAAGAAATCCTTTCAAAAAGAGTTCTTCTGGATTTGATTTCAATGGAAGTTGAAACATTTTTTATTTTATTGGTAATGAGTTCTTGGGAATGATTTATCAGTATTCCCAAGAAAGTACTTTTCTAAACTATTACATGACGACAAAAGTCGTCAGAACTTTTCAAATTTCCGATAGTTCTGAAAAAAAAAAAAAAAACACTTGAAGAATCAGTCCTTTACTGCCAATCTTTTTCCAAAAAAATAGAAATGTTGTCCTATGCTACTTTTTTTTGTCAACCTACTTGTTTTTTTTTTGTTTTTTTTTTTTTAAGTGAACATTTTTCATGAGAACTAGTTCCGATTTCGCAAATAGAGTTTGAATGAGCACTCTTTTTCCTTACCACTCCGGTTAATGACGCTGTTGATAGTAAGCTTGAAGCTCCCTCAATCTTTAAGGATATTAAACAAAAAACAAGTTTTTTTAACTGCGAGTAAAAAGCGAAGTTAAAACTTAAATGTAGAAATTACTCCGTATATAAAAGAGGTTGTCCCCTCCAACAGCATTTCGCTCTTTACACTAAAGTTTGACTCTGTAACAACTTTACTTTTTAAAACAGTAAAAACACTTTAGCGTAAAGAGCGAGGCGTTGTAGAGGGGACAACCTCTTTCATATACGGATTAATTTCTGTTTGTTTTAAGTTTTAATGTCGCTCCTTACTTGCAGTTAAAAAAAGGATTTTTTTGTAAATTTAGTTTCTGAACGTTTTTGAATTAAAACATGTTTTGATTTTGGCTCGTCGCACATGAATAATTAAACCGAAATTTGCATATTAGTTTTTTTGCTAAATGGCCTTTTCATACTTTTGATCGGATGATTTTGATAAAAGGAGAGAGGTCTAGCTGCCCTCCGATTTTCGATTACATAAAAATGCAACTAGATTTTCTTTCTATGAACATTTTTGTATGTAATAAATATACGTACCTTACCAATTAACTTACGTAATGAAATTCTATATTTTTTGTATTTTTATTACGTACTAGCTGTTGGGGTGGCGCTTCGCGCCACGCCAACACCAAGTTGGTGGGGGCGTTTCGCGCGCCCCCTGGCCCCCCGTGCACGTATGTCGTTACGCGCCATATTAGTTACGCGCCATTGTAGTTGTGTCCCTGTGTCCCACCTGTGAACACAGATATATATATATATATATATATATATATATATATATATATATATATATATATATATATATATTATATATATATATACATTAACTACGTAAATCTTGCGAATATAGAACATTCTTCGCTGTACCATTATATGAGCATATAAATAGATTGTCAGGTTTACCAACTCTTGAACATGCAACATATAATTGTCCACGGGAAAAACAATCCGTATTCAGATCAATACCTCATTATTCTAATGATTGCCCTTGAGCTTTATTGATGGTGATTGCAAATCGAACATTCCCTGTGTCCCCGTCGTCGTTTAAATATACCACCTGTGCCCTCCGGCGTCCCCGTTGTAGGTGCTTCCCTGTGTCCCAGTCGTCATTTGTGTCCCGGTGTCCCAGTTCTCTTTGAGTGTCCCGGTCGTCATTTATATTGTCTGTGTACCGGTATCCCGGTCGTCATTTGTGTCCCGGTCTGTAATTTCTCTTTGAGTGTCCCGGTTGTCATTTATATTCCCTGTGTCCCGGTCGTCATTTGTGTCCCGGTTGTCCATGGCAAAACGATCCGTATTCAGATCTATACCTCCTTATTCTAATGATACCCTTGAGCTTTGTTGATGGTGATTGCTAATCGAACATTCCCTGTGTCCCGGTCGTCATTTATATATCTCCCTTTGCCCCCCGGCGTCCCCGTTGTAGTTGTGTCCCTGTGTCCCGGTCGTCATTTATATTCCCTGTGTCCCGGTCGTTATTTGTGTCCCGGTGTCCCAGTCTGTAATTTCTCTTTGAGTGTCCCGTTTGTCATTTATATTCCCTGTGTCCCGGTCGTCATTTGTGTCCCGGTCTGTAATTCCGTCAGTCGACAAACATGACGTGAGTCGACAAACATGCATTACGTCAGTCAACAAACAAACAACTTATTTATTTATTTATTTATATATATATATATATATATATATATGTATATACATATATATATATATATATATATATATATATATATATATATATATATATATATATATATATATATATATATAGAAGAAGATATGAGGGGGTTTGCACCCTCGTCAATACCTCGCTTTTTACACTAAAGCTTGAATTTTATCCCAGATCTTTAATAATGACCCTTGAATCACAAAGACAGTAGAATAAACATGGTTCGGACAGGTCGGTCCGTTTCAAATTATAGCCTCTGTCCAATTTTTATAGGATTTCCCGGGCCCAAATATAGGCAATGTCACCAGATCCAGTCGGGATTTAATATAAGAGCTTCGAGACCCGATATCCTTCTAAATATCAAATTTCATTGAGATCCAATCACCCGTTCGTAAGTTAAAAATACCTCATTTTTTCTAATTTTCAGAATCAACCACCCCCCCCCCCCCCAAAAAAAAAAACTACCCCAAAGAGAGCGGATCCGCTCTGGTTATGTCAATCATGTATCTAGGACTTGTGCTTATTTTTACCACCAAGTTTCAGCCCAATCCCTCCAATCTATGCGTTTTCCATGATTTTAGGTAACCCCAAACTCCCCCCAATGTAACCAGATCCGTTCGGGATTTAAAATAAGAGCTTTGAGACACAATATCCTTCTATATATCAAATTTCATTGAGATCTGATCACCCGTTCGTAAGTCAAAAATACCTCATTTTTTCTAATTTTTCAGAATCACTCCCCCCTCCCAACTACCCCAAAGAGAGCGAATCCGTTCTGGTTATGTCAATCATGTATCTAGGACTTCTGCTTATTTTTAAGTGTTTTCCAAGATTTTAGGTTTCCCCCTCCAAACTCCCCCAATGTCACCAAATCTAGACGGGATTTAAAATAACAGCTCTGAGACATGATATCCTTCCAAACATCAAATTTCATTAAGATTTGATCAACCGTTCGTAAGTTAAAAATACTTCAATTTTCTATTTTTTCTGAATTAACGGGCCCCAGATGATCAAATCGGGAAAACGACTATTTCTAATTTAATCTGGTCCAGTTCCTGATATGCCTGCCAAATTCCATCGTCCTAGCTTACCTGGAAGTGCCTAAAGTAGCAAAACCAGGACCGACAGAATTTGCGATTGCTATGTGTCACTTGGTTAAGACCAAGTGCCATAAAAACAAGAGCTATGAGCTCATATGGCACTTGTGACGAGGCGAGAAGAGCTAAGAGCCAAGAGATCATATGGTATGAGCTCTAACAAAATTCTATGAATCAATAGATTGATTTAAAAAGGAAAATAAGAGGCTTAATGCCGGTCAAGATTTAAAATAAGAGCTCTGAGTCACAAAGTCCTTCTAAATATCAAAATTCATTAAGATCCGATCAATCACTTGTAAGTTATAAATACCTATTTTTTTCTAATTTTCCCTCTCCCTTTCGCCCCCCAGATGGTCGAATCTGGGAAAACGACTTTATCAAGTCAAATTGTGCAGCTCCCTGACACGCCAACCAATTTTCATCGCCCTATCACGTCCAGAAGCACCGAACTCGCCAAATCACTGAACCCCTCCCCCCAACCCCCCCAAAGAGAGCGAATCCAGTACGATTCTGTCAATCACGTATCAAGGACATATGTTTATTCTATCCACCAAGCTTCATCCCGATTCCTACAATCCAAGTGTTTTTCCAAGATTTCCCCCTCCAAATCCCCACAATGTCAAAAGATCTGGTCGGGATTTGAAATAAGAGCTCTGAGACATGAATTTCTTCAAATTAGAAACTAGCCGTAAAATCATAGATGTTCAAGGTAGTATAATCCTTAATTTACTCGAATCACAAAATATGGAAATCGATTTCTACCAAATTTTCTTCTTTGGTATCTATAGCCTTTTGTCTGGTTAATCAAAATGACCTTTTCTATCATTGTGAAATCCTTTAATCAAACAAATTATTGAATTAGTAAACAGGGAAAATCCATGTGAATAGAACCTTGTGATAAAAAGATAGTAAGAACAGAATGTTCTGTGATGAATTTAATGAAGATAAACTTCAATTACGATTGTGGGGTTTTATCTAAGAAAACATACTTCGTTAATGAATCTGTTGTAATTGAATATAAGAGAACATTGGATGACATGTAGATAGATTTGGTTTTTCTGCATTCTTTTCTATAGTTTTAAATTAGCTTTATTCTGTTTCGTTTTACCTATCACCCCTTCTTTTCTTTTTCTAATAGGGAAATTTATCGGAACTATAATAAAATGATAATGAAGAGGCCTTTGATCTTTATATGGCCTTTCCCAAAAAAAAAACTTGCGTACTCTAAACAAACAAACTTGCATAGTCAAATGAATTAGAAACTGTATACTTATATTCGTCCTTAAATAACCAGGAATGACCACTAAAAGTTAACTAGTAGCCGATTCATCGAAAGCCAATATCTTTGTAAAATTTTGCGTATTAGAATGCCTTAAGATTGAGTAAAATTCAGCACTTTATCTCCCGCACCAGTGTTAGTTCACTTAGTAAAATATCGTGGTTACCACAATGAACACTTTAGAAATCAAACAGTTCGTGGTAACGAACTGTAGTAAGGAGCGACCCGGCTCAATAGTAACCGAGACTCTATAAAACAGAATTTTGACACCAATAGTTACATTAAAAGAACCGTATTTTAATGTTAATTTTAAATACTATATATCATGTCTCATTAAGATCCGATCACCCATTCGTAAGATACCTCGATTTTCACGTTTTCCAAGAATTCCGGTTTTCCCCTCCAACTCCAGTCAATGTCACCGGATCTGGTCGGGATTTAAAATAAGAGTTCTAAAGCACAAGATCCTTCTAGATATCAAATTTCATTAAGATCTGATCACCCTTTCGTAAGTTACAAATACCTCATTTTTCTAATTTTTCCGAATTACTCCCCCCCCCCCAACTCCACCAAAGAGAGCATATCCGGTCCGGTTATGTCAGTCACCTATCTTGGACTTGTGTTTATTCTTTTCACCAAGTTTCATCCTGATCTCTCCGCTTTAAGCGTTTTCCAAGATTCCCCCCCCCCTAATGACACTGGATCCAGTCGGGATTAAAAAATGGGATCAAGGTCCTTCTAAATGTGAAATTTCATTAAGATATGATCACTTTTTCGTAAGTTAAAAATACCTCATTTTTTTCTTTTTTTTAGAATTAACCCTCCCTCCCAACTCCCCCAATGAGAGCAGATCCATTCCGGTTATGTCAATTCCGTATCTAGGACTTGTGCTTGTTATTCCCACCAAGTTTCATCCCGATCCCTCCACTCTAAGCGTTTTCCATGATTTTAGGTTCCGCCCCCCAAATTCCCCTTCACCGGACCCGGTCGGGATTTAAAATAAGAGCTCTTAGACATGATATCCTTCCAAACATAAACTTTCATTAAGCTCCGATCCCTCCTTGGTAAGTTAAAAATACCTCATTTTTTTAATTTTTCAGAATTAACCCTCCCCCACAACTCCCCCGAAGAGAGCAGATCCGTTCCGGTTATGCCAATCACGTATCTAGGACTTACAATTATTTTTACCACCAAGTTTCATCCTGATCCTTCCACTCTAAGTGTTTTCCAAGATTTTAGGTTCCCCCCCAACCCCCTCCAATGTCACTAGATCCGGTTGGGATTTAAAATAAGAGCTCTGAGACAGGACGTACTTCCAAACTTCAAATTTCATTAAGACCCGATCACTCCTTCGTAAGTTAAAAATACCTCATTTTTTCTAATTTTTCAGAATTAAGCCCCCCCCCCCGAACTCCCACGAGGAGACCACCAAATCCCCAAGTTTCATCCCGATCCCTCCACTCTAAGCTTTTTCCAAAATTTTAGGTTTCTCTCTCCATCCCCCCCCCCAAATTCACCGGATCAGGTCGGCATTTAAAATAAGAGCTCTGAGACACGATATCCTTCCAAACATCAAATTTCATGAAGATTCAATCACCTGTTCGTAAGTTAAAAATACTTCATTTTTCTATTTTTTCCGAATTAACGGGCCCCCCAACCCTAGATGGTCAAATCGGGAAAAAAGACTATTTCTAGTTTAATCTGGTCCGGTCCCTGGTACGCCTGCCAAATTTCATCGTCTTAGCTTACCTGGAAGTGCCTAAAGTAGCAAAACCGGGACAGACCGACAGAACTTGCGATCGCTATATGTCACTTGTTTAATACCAAGTGCCATAAAAATGGAAGAAAAAGCAGAATATACATACTAAAGGATTATGACTCTTAACTAAAGGCAGCGCTAGAGCATTGCCTCTGATACATTAAAGCTCAGCTATTGGGACTCAGCTTAAAACTAACGACTCTAACTCAACAGTTTCTCATATCTCTACGCATCTATACTCATAATCGTGAGTTTAAGGAATACATAGAAATATATTCCCTTGAAGAATTAAGCCCCTTCCATAGTTGACAATAAAATACATATTTCAGTTTAAGATGAAACTACCAACTCAACAGCCTTACATAATTTACACTTTAAGCCAGTCAAGAGAAAACATGGCAATGAACAAATATAACATAAATTCTAAATGATACAAAATGGTAACGTAAAAAAGAGATTCACTGACAAAAAATAAGTCCATTTGTCAGTTAATAAGCTAAATACTGAGCTAGTCATTTAGTTAATGCGTTCCACATAACGTACTTTCACTTATAGAACTGATCCCTCTAAATAGTTGATTATAAACCAAATGTCGAAATAGACATTTGCTTAATAAACTAAATCTCTAGTTTAAGCTTTGAACTACCTAACTCCAAATTCAGCAGCTCTACTAATTTACATCTTGAAGCCGGTCAAGAGAAAACAGAGAAATAACAAATACAATAATACTTCTGAATGATACAATATGGCATCGTAAAAAACATATTTGCTGGGAAAATTGAATGCATTTGTCAGTTAATATATTAAATATTCGGACCGTAAAATTCACCTAACAGGGAACTTAAGCTACAGCATAAAAAGAAGCAAAAAGTCCCTGAGATAAGCTTATTAGTTAACAGCAATTTATAAAGATTGTAAAATAGATTTATACAACAGTATTTTCCTCCAGTTTAGTAAACATTAAAATTTATGCTTTAAGGAGTTACCAATTTCTCAAGAAACATAAAAAGAGAAGTTCTGTTTTTCGAATTTCAAAGATGAGTAGAGTAGAAATTATGTGTGAGGATAAAAATATTATTTCTGAAATATATAATTTTCATAATTTATAGTAATTTAAGGCATTCTCCAACCCCACATAAACATGCTCTTGATTTTCTCCTACCTTAAAACATCAATTTTTATGTTTACTAAACTGGAAGAAACTAGCGTTGTATAAATCTATACTTATACACCTTATAAATCTATCCTTATATCCTTTTACACTGCTGTAACTAATAGAGCTCTGATATAAGATCCCCCTTTAGCCCCTCGCTCTTGGTCGTCTCCTACCAAAAAGTTCAATGCCTCGCTCTCGACGCTAAAGTTTTTTTTAGCAATTACAAAAGAGCTATTTATTCTAATTAAACGGCCTTTGAGATTCAGGGGTCATTCTTAAAGAATTGGAACAAAATTTGAAGCTTAGCGTAAAGAGCGAGGCATTTACGAGGGGGCAAACCCCTTCACATTATGTATAAGAGGAAGCTTGCCACCGCCTCAATATCTTGCTCTTTACTCTAAAGTTCTAATTTTGTTAAATAATGTCCGATATTAGCAATAATTTGTTTGATCCAATCTTGGCATTTAATTTTACCTTGAGCAGCTTCATAACTATGATTTTTATGTGATAATAAACAGAAAATATTGTATGTTCACGACTTGTGGTTGCTATAAAAAAGAAAAGAAGTTTTTTCCAATTGAAAGTAAAGAATAGCGTTGAAAGTTAAAACGAACATAAATTATTACGTATATCTTTGAAAGATCTTTTCTATCATTCATTTCTGTCATTTGAAAATTGCTCGACATATGACTTTTATTTTCATAAAAATAGTTTCGACCTCTTTCGCGTTTTGTTACTATACCTCACAATATTAGTTCCACAAATATCACTAATTTAAGTTACGTGGGAGGGTCTTTCCATGGAGAAATTTCTCGTGGGGGAAGGAAATTTTCCATGGAGGGAGACCTGGATTTCCAGACATTTAAAAAAAATGATCAGCAATAAAATAAAAACACAAGTTTTTTTCAAACAGAAAATAAGAAGCAACAATACAACTTAAAACGAACAGAAAATATTACGTATATGAGATGGATTGCCTCTCCTCAATAGGTCACTTTTACGCTCTTGTTTCTTATTTAACTTTTAGAAAAGGTTATTGTTTTAATTAAAGAGCCTGTGAGATTCAGAAGCCATTCTTGAACAACTGGAACAAAAATCAAAGTTACATTATTATATGCAAATTTTGTTTTAATTATTTATGTTCGGTGATCCAAATTCAAAGCATGCATTAGTTCAAAAAGGTTCAGAAATAGAATAAAAAATAATGTTTTTTGAACTGAAAGTAAGGAGTGACACTAAAACTTAAAATGAACAGAAATTATTCTGTATATGAAAGGGGTTGTCTCCCCCTAAACGCCCCACTCCTTATGCTAAAGTTTTTAACTGTTTTATAAAGTAGATTTGTGAGAAAGAGTCAAAATAAAGCATAAAGAGTCGAGCGTTGAGGAGGGGACAGGCCCTTGTACTTACGGAATAATTTATGTTCGTTTTAAGTTTTAATGTTTCTCTTTGCTTTCAGTAAAAAAAACGTGTTTTTACCTAATGAACAATAGCATCAACAACGCCAATGTCAGGAAAAGAAAAGACAGACGTTTTAGATAAGCAAATTTCAAGTTCGATAGAATTGTTGAAGACGTAGACGAACAAAAAAATGAACAGCTTCCTAACTTTTTTGAATAGCTTCGGATTTATCCAAAATATCAGAGGCAGCGCTATAGGGTTGCCTACAGTAAAAGTCATACGGCTCCAATGTTTTATTATTATTTTTTTTCAGAGGCACATCATATGAAAGCGGTAACCGTACAAACTTCAGAGGCAGCTCATTCGATCGAAAATAAGAAGTTCTAGTGCCCTTTTTAAGAGTCAAAAGTGATCCGATGGCAACTAGCCTCCACCCCTACACCAACCTTCTTTTCGCCAAATTCGTCTGATCGAATTTTTATTTGAAGCAGTTTTATTCAAAATTGACTAAGAATCATATAAAAAAACTCCAGGGATAACACAGCCCCCCCCCCGCAGAACCAGGGGCCAAGAGTTGCAAGTTATGCCTCCGTGGCATATAATGCTCTTATTGAGGGATGTTAGTATAAACTTAGGAGCGGGCCCATTCGATTACAAATCGGAATTTTATTGCCTTTTTTAAGAGTCAAGAGTGATTGAACTAGCCCCCCAAAGCTCCTTTTCCCCAAATTCATCTGGACAAAATTTGTGATATATATATATATATATATATATATATATTATATATATATATATATAATATATATATATATATATATATATATATATATATATATTTCATTCAAAATAGTTTAGAGTTTCAAACTCCCTAGATCCCGGGGGAAGTGTTTTAAGTTTTTCCCCGGGGGCAGATAAAGCCTTGTGTAAGGTTTGGTCATATAAACATCAGATCTTGCTCATTTGATTGGAATTTGAAATTTGTATTTAACTTTTTAAGAGTCATCAAAAGTGATCGGCGGGCATACATGCCCCTTCCTCCCCACCACCATCCTCTTTTCCCCAAATGCATCCAATCAAAATTCTGAGATAGCTATTTCGTTTAAAACAGTCCAGCGACTTGTAAGTTATACCTCTGGGGCATATAAGGTTCTTATTGAAGGGATGGTGGTATAAGCTATGGAGGGCAGCCATTCGCTTGGAAATTGGGATTTTATTGTCCTTTATAAGAGTGAAAAGTTATCGAAGGGCAACTATCCCCCCTACCCAAAGCCCCTTTCCTCCCAAATTCATCTGAACAAAATTTGTGATATATATTCATTCAAATAGTTTAAAGTGGAAATATCAAAATATTAGGGGTCAAAAAACTCCCTAGACCCCGGGGAAAGTGTTTTAAGTTTTTTTCCCGGGGGTAGATAAGGTTTTTTGTAAGGTGTGGTCATATAAACATCAGATGTTGCTCGTTTGATTAGAATCTGAAACTTCTAAGAGTCATCAAAAGTGATCAGCGGGCATACATGCCCCCCTTCCCACAATCACCCTCTTTCTCCCAAATGCATCCAATCAAAATTTTGAGATAGCCATTTCAATTAAAACACTCCCACGATCAGATGACAAAACTTCGGGATCAAATACACCCCCCCCAAAAAAAAAAAAAAAACAGGGGAAGGCTTGTAACTTATGCCCTGCGCGCATATAAAGTTTTTACGGAAAAGTTGGTCACATAAACTTCGGAGGGGGCTCATTCGATTAGATATTGGAAGGTATAGAGTTCTTTCTAGGAGTTAAAAGTGATCAAGGGCAAAGAGCCCCCACGCCCTCTTTTTTGCAAATACATATGACACAAATTTTAATCTTAGTTCAAGGATTAGATACAATAAACTCCGGGGTCTAAAAAACCCCTCAGGGCATAGGATCGAGCGTTGTAAGTTACTCCCTGGAGTATATAGGGTTTTTAAAAGAAGGGCTGCTCGTATAAACATCGGAAGGGATACATTTAATTGTAAATTGTAAGTTCTAGTTCACTTTTTAAAAGATAAAAGAGGTCGGAGGTCAACAAGCCTACACCCTTTTTTCCCAAACCTATCCTCTATCATAAAAAAGGTGGAATTTTGTATTTTTGGCGGAAGACGGATAACGGATGCGTGTTTTTTTTGTTTTTTTTTCTTTTTTTTTATGGCACTTGGTATTAACCAAGTAACATATATCGCAATCCTGTCGATCTATCTGTCCTGATTTTACTACTTTAGGAACTTCCAGGTAAGCTACGACGATGAAATTTGGCAGGCATATCAGGGACCGGACCGGATTAAATTAGAAATAGTCGTTTACACGATTTGACCCTCTGGGGGGAGTGGAGGGGTCGGTTAACTCAGAAAGAATAAAGTATTTTTAACTTACGAACAGTTGATGGGATCTTAATGAGATTTGAGGTTTAGAAGGATATCGTGCCTCAGAGCTCTTGTTTTAAATCCCGACCAGATCCGGTGACATTGGGGGGAGTTGGGGGAACATAAAATCTTGGAAAACGCTTAGAATGGAGGGATCGGGATGAAACTTGGTGGGAAAAATCAGCAGAAGTCCTAGATACCTGATTGACATAACCGGAATGGTTCTGTTCTGTTTTGGGCAGTTGTGGGGGGGGGGGTAATTCTGAAAATTAGAAAAAATGAGGTATTTTTTAACTTACGAAGGAATGATCTTGAAGTTTGGGAGAATATCGTGTCTCAGAGCTCTTATTTTAAATTCCGACCGGATCCAGTGACATTGAGGGGAGTTGGGAGAGCCTAAAATCTTGGAAAATTCTTAGAATGGAGGGATCGGGATGAAACTTGGTGGAAAAAATAAGCAGAAGTCCTAGATACGTTATTGACATAACCGGAACGGATCTGCTCTGTTTGAGGGGTTGGGGGGGGGGGGTAAATTCTGAAAATTAGAAAAAATGAGGTATTTTTAACTTACGAAGGAATGATTGGATCTTAATGAAATTTGAATTTTGGGAGAATATCGTGTCTCAGAGCACTTATTTTAAATCCCTATCGGATCCGGTGACATTGAGAGGAGTTGGGGGGAGCCTAAAATCTTTGAAAACGCTTAGAATGGAGGGATCGGGATGAAACTTGGTGGGGAAAATGAGCACAAATCCTAGATACGTGATTGACATAACCAGAACGGGCCCGCTCTCTTTGAGGAAGTTGAGGGGAAAGTTAATCCTGAAAAATTAGAAAAAATGAGTACGAGACCAGATTAAATTAGAAATAGTCATTTATCCGATTCGAATGTCTGTGGGGGGGGGAGTGGAGGGACTTTTAATTCCAAAAATGAGGTACTTTTAACTTACGAGTGGGAGATCAGATCTTAATGAATTTTGATATTTAGAAGGACCTCGTGACTCAGAGCTCTTATTTTAAATCCCGACCGGCATTGAGCCTCTGATTTTCCTTTTAAAGCAATCTATTGATTCTTAAAATTTTGCTAGAGCTCATACCATATGAGCTCTTGGCTCTTCTTGACCTCGTCACAAGTGCCATATGAGCTCTTGTTTTTGGTGAATAGTATATAAATATAAGTAGTTTCAAAAATTTATTAAATACTCCTAAGTGGTTTCCTTTCTCCCTTACCTGTATTTATGACCCCAGGCAAGGGTGCCCAATGTTTATTATGTATCTTCAGGAACATATCACTTTAAATGACATTAACTTAATAGTATATGCATTACTCTGTAAAGCAAAGTATATGATTACTCCGGTTCCAAACCGGGGTAATCAGTCATTTATGACGAGCCTATTAATCATCAACTATATGAGGATATTGGGGAAAAACCAAAATATTCTAAGATACGCACTATTAGGAATAAAATGCGATTCCGTGGAACTAAAATGGACGGATAGCCAACAACCTTAGATAAAAAAAAATGTTCATACATTTTATAGGCCTACAATCGGTGTTTCTTTACTTTTAAAGGCCAATATTGTTTAAAATAATGTGTTTTTAAGAATAATGTTCTTTTTAAAAATAATTTTCTTTAAAAAAATAATGTTCATACATTTTATAGGCTACAATCGGCGTTTCTTTACTTTTAAGGCCAAACTGTTATCTGCTTTGTAACAGCTTTGTAACCTAACCAATTCCAGTTCGTATGAAGCGTATGAAGTATATTGCCTCAAGGTGTTGTTACCAATTATACATGTTTTCAACTTCCTTTAAAA